>NC_138723.1:20815006-21115006 GCF_965113295.1 Leuciscus leuciscus | reverse complement strand
CGTCTGTAACGTTTGGTCCGCAGACCCACCGACCTAGTGTCCGAATCACTCCTTGTGCCCTTTGTAGTGCACTTTTTGAGATGTTGGCCATTTTGTAGTGTTATCCGAAAAGTAAACAGCATAGTGTACTATATAGTTCAGTCTTTTATACCCATACCCATAATGTATTTGTTATATAGTGTAGCTGATCTGTATATATATATATATACATATACATATATATATATATATATATATATATATATATATATATATATATATATATATATATATATATATATATATATATATATATATATATCTATCAGTAACATTTATCCACTATAGATGAATGCATTTATTATAGTATATAAAAAAAATAAAAAAAATAAAAAATGTATTTTAAATGTATATATATATATTTTAAAAATAAATATATATATATATTTATTTTAAATATATATATATATATATATTAAATATAAATATAAATATATATATATATATATATATATATATATATATATATATATATATATATATATATATATATATATATATAATTTTTTTATTATTTTATTATACTTGATTTCAATGGTATTTTTACATGGACTGTCACTGTACACAGCGGAAATTATGATTTATATATCACCTGTATGTAATGCATTCATCTATAGTGGATACATGTTACTGATGTCTTCATTAATGCTTTAGGGGCAAATCGACACTCATTATTTGTCAAACACTATATAGGGAATAGTGAATCAGTGAGCGATTTCAAATGCAGGACAAATGAATGAATAGTCACTGTGTAGAGTCACTGTCAATGAATGACCACACATGTTTCACTTCAAGCTGTGTCCACAATTGCAAACTGACCTTTTTGACACAAGCGAGGTGATGTAAAGATGAACCAAATACGAAAAAATGCAAACAAACAGCATCATGTGGACAAGGGGGCAGGCAAGATGTCCACTCATTCGCTGTGAGACGGTTTCATCACTAGATAGAGGCTGCCCTGCATTCCTCTGAGGCAGAAGGCCATGTCTTTCTCCCTTTTTTTTCACCATCCCCCCTTTTCCTCTTTCATTTCCCTTCTTTCATCCCTCTCTCCCTCTGATCTGCATGGCCGCATCTCAGGTTTTTCTCCTGAAGCAATCTCTATAAATAGACCTTCAATAGCTGCTGCCTAACAAACCTGCTCATCAGAACTAATTGCTAAAGAAAAGTTCTTTTTTTCCCCAGCTTTCTTTGCATTAACTCTTTCCTCCTCTACGATGGCCTGTGTGATCACGAATAAAGAAGGCTTTCTAGGACACTTTGTGAAAATATTCTTTGATGTTGAGATGAAAAGACTCCTTTTTAAACCTATGTTATTTATATTATAAAATTATTTATTGCATTTGAACATAATTTATAAAAATATGAAAGTTTGTTTTTATAAAATTATCTTGTAAAAATGTTCTATAATATTTATATAATATTTATATCTATAATATATTATGTATTATATTCAGTGTTGTTATCGTTAACTTAAACTATTAAAAAAAGTTCATTTAAAAAAGTTTAAATAATATCTAAAATTACTAAAACTAAAAAAAATTAAGAAAAATCAACTAAAAGTAAGAAATTACAACAAAACATGAAAATGAAAACTGGAAATATAAAAATAAAAGCTTATTAAAAATATTAATAAGCGCTATAATAGTATATCAATACTAATAAAATTATTATATTATATTATATATTATATTATATTATTATATTATATTATATTATATTATATTAATTATATTATATTATATTATATTATATTATATTATATTATATTATATTATATTATATTATATTATATTATATTATATTATATTATATTTCAGCCTTTGGAGATTAGGTATTTGTGATGTTTGTGGTGTGTATTATTAAAGGTAGCTGGGTGGGGGGTGGGGGGATTGTGATTGATAGCCTCCATCAAGAGAGTGTGTGTCTGAGAGGCCGGCCGGTCCTAGATCACAGCGTCTTTGTTTGGGGGTCTGTCTGACAGTTCCGTGACCTCATTACCAGACCAGCGTCTGGGGGCATTCATCTCGTGGGGGCCAACGGGGGCCCCCAACCCCTATCCATTCTTGATTTTCTCTCTATTTCTCATTTTATCCTACTGTAACAACTCTTATTTATATGGTTATGCTGCGCACAACCCCTTCTCATGTTTATGTGTGGTTAAGAGAGCGTGTAAGTTTTAAGGTGGAGCTGAAATTGGTCTGAATGCAATGGGGGTCTGTTCTACGTCTGCTTTAATTGACTGTGACCTTAAGGGTGTGGGAGCATGGAATAGGGGACACTGACACGCCCACGCGCAGACATGCGTGCACAGCTGCGCACACAGACAGACAGACACACACACACACACACACACACACAAGCTTGGGTGCAATAGGTAAGCACTGATGCCCTAAATTTGCATACACTAGTCTTGTTAATGTAAGAATAACTATAACCATTGCTCATGTTTAAAGGTTGTTCAAATCCCTAACCGTAAATATAACTTCAGAACATAGTGATTAGACCTACACATTTACCTTTGTTTGCATGAATTTTCTTGGGCGAAATTGTCATTTCAATAAGAATGCACGTTATAGGGGAATTTCACAAGAAGGCGAAAGATTTCTTCACTACGGGTTCAAATTGGTCATGCGGACTCGCCACGTTGACCAGCTGAAAACTGCTTAGTTTGAAAGTGATGTCTGTGTGAGCTGTACTTACATTACTACACTATTAACAAATTATAGACAATGGAATTTTTTGTAAATTTTTTGCCCATCAAATTTCGCACCTATCCACGGGCACAGCCATTTGTAACTTGAATGTGCGAAGCTTCTGGCGTCAAGCTTGTTATTTTACTTGTACAAAAAGAGTCTGTAATGTTGCTTTATATTGCAAACTTGTATTTATGATATTTATGATTATGAAATCTCATTATTTAGATGTATTATCATAATCATAAACACACTGTTTTGGAGCACAGATGGTTGTACTGTTTACTGCACTTTTTAATTCTTCTAGTTATTTACCGATAGCGGCTAATGAATTGGAAGTCTCAACTCAATTTTTATTTATTTAGCACTTTTGAAAAACCGAGGGTTTTAATTAAAATAAAACAATAACATAACAAAAAGCAAGAACATTAAAACACAACAAGATCACACATTCACAGAAAATAGCTTATTTCTATGATGCAAGGTGGATAGACAGGTGTTGGGCAAGAAATGGGCAAACTAATCCTATAGACTTGCATTAGAGGAAGAACCCAAGCCATAAATACCACTGAGGATATCCTAGCAATACCCTGGCAACCACCCTGAAAGCCCTAGCAACTATATAGCAACACCCTGGCAACCACTAAGAGCAGCCTATAGTGTTTTGGAAAGTTTTGCATTGAGTTGAGTGGTGCTTTCATATTTTCTTTAGAAACTGTGAAAGTGTTTTCATATTCATTCTATTGTTTTCTTTTGTTTCCATCCTGTTCCGAATGCTGAGCAGGGGTTCAGCACCGAACCACTGATAGGTACCTTTCTTTTTTCGTTTTTACATGAAGAACATGGAAAATATCTGATTCTACAGATTCTTGCACAGAAGCTGACGATGCACTTTGGTATCAGCCACCTTCAGTAAAATGCCACAGTTCTTTTTCCTAAAGAATGTTTGGAAGTATGTGTGTGTTCTATAATGGAGGCACAGCGGCCTTTCTCTTATCAGTGTAACTCTCCTTTCATCCATCATGGCTGCTCTCTGCTGTCTATGCATGAGTGTGTGTGTGTGTGTGTACTTTTGAATAACGAGCAGGGTGATGCTCTTGGACTTTGTTGAATGGATATTCTACTTCCAGAAGGCAGCAAAAGACAAGAGAAGACATCCAGTGGACAGGCGATACCATGTGCTTTCCTGTTTCCACCATTTCCAGCGCTGGATTTAGTGAGATTTATGATTCACAGAACAGGCCGGTAGCCATTTTCCAGGAGAATCCAAAACATAAAACTAGATTCACTGAGCTGAACATTATTTCATTATTTCATTACTGTTGTATAATCTCATACTACAGCTTCTATTTTACGGAAAGTGCTGGATTTAAGAATCTGCCCCACAAAATTCAGTAAAAATGATGAGCACCTGCAAGGGATGACTTTACAAAGCATGTTCATGTATTAAGTATTTTGGCTAGTCATGTTTTCTGCTCTCAAAATAGTGTATTCTCTGTTTTAGTTAACCCATTTTACCATTTCCAAATTCAGAATTTCAGAGATTTTCCACAGTAATCTGTGTGGCAAATGTGGAAGAAGCATGCAGTTTCTTTTGTGGACCTAGATGTAACTCAGCCTATGTGTCTCAATAATATTTCCATTTAATGGAAGCATAAAAGCAACATAAATTTGTGCCAGAATAGATTTTGAGTTTGTATAAAGAGAATATACATGAGGAGGATTTAGGAAAATTATGGGTGTCCATCATTTTGTTAAATCCTCCTTGTGTATATTCTCTCGGTCAATCAGATACGATTAAACCGATCTGTTGATCACCGTACCTACCAAGCTTAGATGGTATTACGGCAGACACCAGAAGCTTAAAACAGGCCTGGCCTGGTTCCACTAAGGCAATGCCACCGCAGATGCCAGCGTGCCAGGACCAGTTGGCATGTGATGCTCTATATAATGGAGTGAGTGGGAGGAGGGAGAGGCTCACGTTGATGGTAAATAATTCACCAGGCTGGCACATGCAGCTGTGTAATCTGCCAAACTGGTGGGTTTAAAGATGCATCGTGCTAGAGGAGGGGACGGCTTTCAGGGACTTTAGGTGGATCTGGATTTGGGGACACTGCAGAACGTGTTTCTGCTGGTTGATTGAGTACAGCGCCACTCACGAGCCCCCCAACGGATGTGATCATTGCTCAAAACTCTTTTGCTCAGAGAGAAAGATCTGTTTCTCTGTTTTTGTAGGTAGCTTTCCAGTGGTTGACGGATAATTATGTATTTTTTTATATTTTTTTTATATTTTCTGATGACGGGTAGTGATATTAATAATACTATCAATAGCTGATATACAATGCTGATCAGGGGTCAGAAATTAACTAGGACTTTGAGCAGAAATATGTTGATTTATTTGAAAATTAAAATTTTATTTATTTGAAAATTATTGAGCTTTGCCAGATATCTATAATTGAGTTGAGTGTTAAATATAACACTAATAGGAAGGGGCTTATGATTAAAATATTTGTAATCAATATTAAAATATATTTTTTAAATATTGCGCCTTAATTTAATTTGATCACAATATAGGTCATATAAGCAAATCCGATTTAATTATAGCAGGATGTATCAATATTTACTCAAATTAACTAATTATTCCAAATCAGAATTGCATGCATGCATGATGTCATCTGATGCTGATAATCGGATAATATTTGATTCATAGCTTGACAATCTCTATAATTAATTTCCCTTTTCAGTCATCCATGAGGTGCAGTTTGCCTGCATGGGTTTTGCTCGTTCAGCTGTTAAGCTTCCGTCACGTCATGTTTTGACCTCACCGTCTCTTTCCGTGCCGCAGTAGTCCGACAGATTGTGTTTCCGTCTTCAGACCCCTCTGGATTTAACAACGACTTGCACATGCTCGAACTTGGCTCAGTTCCTGGAGATTTACTTTTATTGCAAGCTTTTTATCCATTCGCTAACAATATAAATGTATTTTTATGCACTGCTGTCTTTGCGAAGAAACGCTGGCAGATTGCATCTGCAGAGAAAGATGGGAGTACGAGAATACCGCTCAAGGCGGGCAGGGGAACTCTCTTTTGGCCAGGCCCCGAGTATTATGTTGAAACCAGATGTTGAGAGATGTTTCCTCCTGGTCACGTGGGCCCCTCTGGTGCGGCACTTACATAAATGTCATCTGTACAGTAGCCAGTGCGGGCGGGAGAGCGGGAACGGAGGCCCAGCTGCTCGCTCTGGGAAGATGAAGAGTGCAGTGGGGTCAAAGCTACCCTCCACCACTTCTGTCTGCTCTCTGCCAGCACTCGTTCTCTCCAAACATGAGTGAGACATGCAGACGTCAGCTAGTTGCGGGAATCTTGCTTTGTCATTGTGTTACCTGCTCATCACGATCGACCTTGCTGACATGTTGTGTGTATACACTACTTAACACTAGCAGTCAACAGGTTTTTTTTTCTGACAGGTAATGATTTACTATCGATACTAGATCAATGGTCTGGAGCACAGATGGTTGTTCTATTTACTGCACTTTTTAATTCAAGTTATTTACCTATAGCGGCTAATGAATTGAAAGTATCACACATTCACAGAAAATAGCTTATTTCTATAATGCAAGGTGGATAGACAGGTGTTGGGCAAGAAATGGGCAAACTAATCCTATAGACTTGGATAAGAGGAAGAGCCCGAGCCGTAAATGCCACTGAGGACACCCTAGAAATACCCTGGCAACCACCCTGATAGCCCTAGCAATTACATAGCAACACCATGGTAACCACTCTGAAAGTCCTAGCAACACCCTGGCAACCACTAAGAGCAGCCTAGAGTTTTAGCTGGTTTTGCACTGAGAAAAGTTGAGTGGTGCTTTCATATTTTCTTTAGAAACTGTAAAAGTGTTTTCATGTTCATTCTATTGTTTTCTTTTGTTTCCATCCTGTTGCGAATGCTGAGCAGGGGTTCAGCACGGAACCACTGATAGGTACCTTTCTTTTTTCGTTTTTACATGAAGAACCTGGAAAATATCTGATTCTACAGATTCTAGCAGTCAAAATGTTTTTTTTCAGTGACAGGTAATGATTTACTATCAATACTAGATCAATGGTATTGTACCGAAACCAAAATGTTGGTATTGATGATGTCTTAAGAGCAGGCTGGCTGACCAATAATTATTGGCATCATTTTAGCAGTTCACAAAACATTACAGTAAATGGTGTGTTCACAACTTTGTAAATTTGCATAATATTTACTCAAAAGATTTTCAACAAATTTGAAAACCCTCCCATTCAAATGAGAGGTTTGGGCACTTATACTTTACATTTATTATTTCACCCATTTATGTAATAACACACACATACAAAGTATAATTACAGAAAAAATTGTTAAGCTATCTTAAATTTATTTTTTTTATCTTGTATTTGAGCATATTTTTGAAGTAGCTACCTTTTTGTTTTGCTTTTTTACTTTGTGGTCTAACTAATGCATATAGATCATGCAAAAGTATTTTCTCTTGAATTAGTAAAATATTTCATAATTTTATTTGTAAATCTGATACACTGATCATTACTCAACTCTCAGACCACAGACAAAACCATAAAGAAAGTTGGGAGTGGACGGACTAAGGGGGAGGATTTTTTGCTACTTTTCCTGTAAAATACAATTCTGTGTTGCCCATTATATTAAATATATCTTCTATGGCGACTCCTACACTGCTAATGAAACGCGAGCAGCTTCGGTAATGATGTGTATATCTTTATGCCGCAGTGGCGTAATGGCCTGCGTCCTGGCGATTACAGCACTCAGGGCGCCGTTTTATTCGGCCCCAGCGCTCAGTAATGTGTTTGTGCGTGGTAGGCATTCCTATACTGACTTTTAATGTGAGGGCTTTTTGTCCGGCTGGGAGATTTATTCACAGCCGTGTGTAATGTCATTTCATGTTGAAACACCCACCCTATGTTCAAATGAAAGAGGCATTGATGTTCATCTTAATCTGATATACTTTAATACCACGGCATCAAAATTACTCGACTGTAAGGGCCTGCAAGAGGAGGGAGGTGCGCTGCCATGCAAAACTTGAAACAAAGACATGGTTTGTTTTCCAGAAGCAGATTTTTTTTTATTTCTCTTTATGATTCTTCTTTTTTTTAAATGAAAATTTCATATCACTCAGAAACATGAGCCAAAAAGCAGCTCATTCATCTGTAACTTTATGACAAGATGATATAGTAATAGACTACAGTTGTAAATCTTTCTTTAGAACTAATTATGTAATTTATTCGCATCGACTGCACGGCTGTAGCGCACATATACACAGAGCCGGATTAACGCAAAGGCAAACTAGGCACGTGCCTAGGGCCCGATTGGCGGGATGGGGCCCAGACAGAGGGACAAAAAAAAAAAAAAAAAAAAAATTATAATAAAATGTACAATGTGAAGATGTTTATCTTAACCATAGACTGTTACATTACTGCAGTTAAACCAATTAATGTGTCCGTTACAAAGCGGGTGCCGGCTTCTGAAAGTATGTGTAACGAACGCATCCATCAGGTGCTGCGAGGCAAAAGCCTAATAAGCACACAAAGAAGCACAGCTCATAATGCAGGTGTGTGAGTTGTCGTCATCTATTTTGGAGTGATTGCAATGTATTCTAAATATAAACTTGTACTGTAGATCAGCGTCATTTCTGGAAAAATCATTCACCGCTTTATTACGAGTTTAAAAGAGCGCGAGCGTCATTAACGTGCCCAGACGCGACGCTTTGAATTTGCGCGTACAATGAATAACATCGCGTCGGGAGCTATAGTAAAAAAGCTACAAAATTAAAAGACAAGACGTCTAAGTTACAAAGCCAACACACTATACAACATTTTTAAATGTTTCAAATAAAGGATCTCATATCTATGGGTCTATCTTCTAAATTCTGCTGATGATTAGATTATACCCTGACATTACGCCAATAATATCAGTTTATATATTTTTTTCTGCTCAGTAGCGATCGTGTCTTTCTCTTCCACTTGATTTGTGTATAGCATATTTAAGGTAGCAATGCATTATAAAAGCACTTAGTGGGATTCTGGAACTGTGAATAAATTGAATAAAACAGCAAAATAACAACAACAACAACATCTTCATTAAACAAAAAAGAGATTACCTTAGATAAAGTTTGATTAATATGTACCGGTAAAAGTCTGGACCCATTACTATTTTTAATGTTTTTGAAAGAAGTTTCTTATTATGCTCTACAAGCCTGCATTTATTTGATCAAAAATACAGAAAAAAATAGGAATATTCAGAAAGGATGTGTTAAATAGGCTATATAAAAAGTGATAGTGAAGACTTTTTTAAAACAACTTTTTAATAATCAAAAATCCTGAAAAAAAGTATCACAGGTTATAAAATAAATATTAAGCACCATTTCTAACATTTGATAATAAATCAGAATATTATAAAGTTTTCTGAAGGATCACGTGACACTAAATTCAGCTTTGCGTCACAGAAATATAAAGTATAGTAAAATAGAAAACCATTATTTTAAATTTTAATAATATTTCACTAGCCTATATTATTTTTCTGTATTTTTTATCAAATAAATCCAGGCTTGATGAGCATAAGAGACTTCTTTCAAAAACATTAAAAGTGTTTTTTACTGTGTAAGTAAAAATATACTGCTTTTAAAATTAAATGTTGTATAAATAAAAAAGGTTAGGAATCATATTTGTTTCAAGTGTTTTTTTATTGGGGGTGGGGGGCCTCCAACATGAATTTTGCCTAGGGCCTCCTAATGTCTAGAACCGGCCCTGCATATACATGCATGTGGCGCTACACTTTGCTTTTTGTTCTCGTTGTTTTTGCATGAGCGGTTTTTTGCAGCAGAGAGGACTGAGTCATGGAGAACTCATGCAAGGGAAAAACGAGGGCATATCAGGAGAGAGAAAGAGAGAGAGTACGAATGCATACATATACACTCCTTAAAGCAAATACTGTCCTTTGCCCATAGTCAGGAGCAGCACAAGGTGATACTCTTTGTGTGAGAGAGCATTTGTGCGTGTGCATACACTTGTGCATGCACTTGCCGTTTTTTTTTTTTTTTTTTTTTTTGGAAGAGAACAAACCCAGCCCTCGGACATTTGATAAATTAAGATATCCATTTGAATACATTTTGTGTATCTCACCCCCCCCTTTCCCCCCCTCCCTCTACGATCAGATGCCTGGCATTGTCTGCTCTCAATATCCTGAGTTCCACAAATGCTACATTGAAAAAAAAATTGACAATGTCGTATCTATTAATTTCAAACACTGTTCAGAATCTTATATAGTAAAATAATAGTTCTTATAGTTCTAATGTCTGTTTTTTTTCTATTGCAGGATTTGCGTAAACAGATAGCTCCATTGCTGAAAGGCTTTCAAGCAGAGGTGAGTTGTCTTCCTAAACTTTTTACTCGTATTTATTATCATAAACTCTTAAAGATGATGTGTGTATTTATTTTTTGATGTATAAATGCTTACTTTTATCCCCAAAACAGCTGTAAGTAAGCCATTTGTGTTGTTTCTATTGAAAAGTGTAAATACTGTGGCTTTGAGGCGCTATGAAAACATTCATCTGTTTGCCTGCCCAACAACAGTGGCATTGGTTCAACCAATGGTGTGAGTTTGAGGGCGGCACTATTTGTTTGGCCAGCCAATTGCAGGTGGGGCGAGTGCTCAGGGAAACATGTTTGAAAACAGTTGTCATCATTTTTTTTTTTTTTTTTTGAGAAGCTTGTTATTCTCTAGTTTGTTTTTAGAATTTTTTGGGGGGCTTTCTTAAAGACCCCCCAAATCCAATGTGTGGATCTGAACCTGCATTCTAAAATCAATAACTTGCCTCAAACTTTGAGTTTTTGGTATTATTCATAATTAATTCCCAAAACATGCTAAAGACACACATGTAACTGGTTTACACCAGAATATTGTATGGTGGAATACTGTATATATATATAGCAGGGGTGTTCAATCCTGCTCCGGGAGGGCCAGTGACCAGTGCAGATTTTTAGCTTCAACACACTTGTTTGAAAGGTTCTAGTGGGTCTAAAGACCTTTATTAGCTGGTTCAGGTGTGTTTAATATGGTTGGAGCTAAACTCTGCAGGACAGTGGCCCTCCAGAAGCAGGTTTGGAAACCCCGGATAAAGGCTTTATATTCACAGATATAGGTATTATTGGAATGACTTTATGTTATTTGACTATTTTATTTTATTCAAAGTATTCTTTGATATTAGCATATAATGTTTCCAAAATACATTGTATTCTTCCTGGGTTAACCTCCCCTTTGCGTGAAATTCCTGCTCGTCTAGACTGGAGTCATATTCCTAGGAAGAAAATAGCAATAGTTTCAGTTTCAGTTGTTTAATCAATGCAGTGTGACAAAGCTGCTCAGTTAGCGGTTAGAGAGCACTACTGTTCAACTCTCCTCGTGGCTTAACACAGCAAATATTACAAATATGAAATATGTGTATATCATGCTCACACCAATTAATCTCACAACCTTCCTTGTAAGGAACGAGAGGGAAAAGACCTGTTTGCTTAACTCCTCACAGGCCTGGTGGAAGATGGCCCTCTCTGGTCTGATTATAGTCTTGACGGGCTAAAAAGCCCACCTGATTTCACAACAGTGCTTATTATGTGACAGTTTGTTTTTCTTGTTCTTGTTATTTGAGGCCTGCTTGTGTTGTACAAAGCCTCCATATTTTGTCAGCATCTAATCAGATCAGACAGTTTTGATGCGTTCTCGCTGTTTGCTCTCCCGCTCTTTTATTTCCGTCCGTCGGATGAGAGCGAAATCCTAATGATGTTTTCGCTCCATTGTGTCAGGTAAGTCTGTTCGTTCATGGCCGAGCCAGAATGATGGACTCCTGAGTTTCACATCTCAGGTAGAGAGAACCTTTTGGTTTTTTTTGGTTAACCTTAAGGCCTAAATGAGATTTTCTTTTGGACGCTCTGGTAATCAGTAACAATATTATGTAGAACGACTGTGGCTCTATTCTTGCATCAAGTCATTTTTTGTTACTTTGCTAAATAAAATTCAAAAAGATTTTAATTAGATCAGTGGTTCTCAACTGGTGGGTCACATATCTTTCCAACAACAATCTCTCTTTTTCTTTTTCTCTCTATGTGTGTGTGTAGATAGATAGATGGACGGACGCATGGATTTAACAGATATTACAGATCAATTTTCTGTGATGCACCAGTTTTATATATATATATATATATATATATAAAACTATTATATACGTTCTTGTTGGTCTTTACACTACACTTAAAATTTTGCTGTGAATTGTTGGCAAAAATTCACAAAAGCGTTTATAATTTTACAAGCACACCAATATTGCAATAGTAAAGTTTTCATCACATTTAATAATTGTTTAAAAATTGTGAAATAAGTTCACCAGTTCTTCTCAGGGAATAAAGCCGAGTTTCCTTTGACAGGTCTTTGCTGATAGTTAAGAACTGGGACATGGTGCTGTGTTCCATATGTAATGTACATTACCATTCAATATGACAGCAGGCAGATATTCAAATGCCCTTTGCAGCACAGACTTAAAATATCATAATAATAATAATAATAATAATAATAATAGAAGGATTTTGAGTGAGTTTTGTTTTGAGCCCTACCTTCTTAAAACATTCTTTACTCTAATTAAGGTCTATTTTAGTCCAATACAGGCTGAGTTACACCTAATGTTCCTTGATAATTCAGTCAATTAGCTGTACTGTTGCGTGATATCAAACCGAGTTTGATTAGGTTGAATAACCCGCTGTGCTGAACTCGATGTTAGGGTTTCTCAATCTCTTAGTTACCAGCAACTCAAGTGTGAGAGCTTTGAAGTGTTTCCTGCTCTTCTATGCTAATAATGTTAAATTATCTGAAAAGATATTCATAAAATAGCTGTGTTTTTAAACAATAGGCCTTTCACTTTTATTTGAGGTTTGTAAAGTATTTAGCGGCAGGTTCAGAATAACTCTTTGGCTCTATTTATGTTGTACAGGCTCAGTTCCAGAGGGGTCTGGCCCACCCAATCATGAGGCCCACCCTCTTTTATAGAGGATACAGTAATTGTCGTAATACCATAATGCTGAATAATATTTACATGAAACCCCAAGTTACTTCAAAGAGTTGATATTTTTTTATTTGAATTTTATTTATTTTTTTATCAATTATATATATATTTTTTTTTTTTTGTGCAATTTTAAAATAGTGTGTGTCCAAAAATAAATGACCATGTCCAAAAATGTGATTTTACTTTTTGTAGCAAGAATTTTATACCTCTTTAATCAGTTACTGACTTTGTCAATACCAGACCAGATTTTTTTTTTGCCTGTTTTTCCAGGCTGTGTTTTTTTCCATCCATTCCCCCCCATCACTGGCACTCTTATGTTGGAAAAAGGGCGACTTTGACGTTCCAATTCCTCTATTTCCCTCAATAATTTTCTGCTCCTTTTTCACTATTCTTTCTAACGAAGTGGCAAAAAAGTCCAAAAATAATAAAAGAGAAGGAAAGTGAGAAGTATGTGTCAATTTTCCTTTCCTTTGACCTTAAAAGCACTTCCACTATCCGTTAAATTATATTTCTGTATATGTAATGCAGCGTTTGACGGCCTTCAGCAGCACCTTGCATTAAGAGGCTGTCGAGGAGCTCGAAGCGCGGTGAGACACGGCCGTATGTAACTTTGATGAAGTGAGGGCTGTGAGTAGTGGCTCCCTGTTCTCCTCTCATGAGTCAGTACCTCTGGCTAACTGCTCCATTATAGCTCATTGTGGTTTCGGAGCTGTGTTCTCGAGGACTAGCCTGTCATTAACTGAGGTAGTCGCCCCACTTCAAATCTCTGCTTGGTTAAATTTAAATCCCTATCCCACCACTATAACAGCGAAATCGTTTTAAAAGAAATATTTCCTTATTGACAGTGCCTGACCTCGACAAAAACGGCCTGACTGCTCCGACCAGAAATGGGCATTTTTGGGGGCATTTTTTTCAGGCGTCAGCTATTTGACGATAATTGGCGGGAGGGATGGGTTCGCTTGTGTTTTGTCTTGTCAGTCTGACCGTCCATTAAATCTTAAAATAGACAAAGAGACTTCAATTTTACAGCACCAATTTAAAAAAAAAAGAAAAAGATAGAGCACATATATAATTCATAATGGCAGACAGACCAATGAATACAGCCGTTTGCAATGGGTGAATGATTTTTTCTGTTTAATTTCTATCTTCCGTTTTCCTGTAACGGTGGGTTTGTTAAAATAGCACGTTTGAGTCAGACCGACGCAGATCTCTTGGGTCAGCGCAGAGTCCTTACCACATGTCATTTTTTTCATTCTAGAGAGCGAGAGCCTCCTCTTTTCCTGTCAGGAAATGAGAGTACAATAGGGAGCTGTACATAGCACGCGGCTGGGGCCCTGTTTGGGGTTGTACACGCATGTGTAAATTGTGTAAATTATAGACTTGGGGGAGGGGGGGAGGGGAGGGGGGGTCCCTCTAATAATTGTTAAGAATTTTTAGTTTTTGCTCATTTATAGCCACAAGCCATATGTTACAGATGTTCGAGAAGACTTGCTGTATAATAGCTTCCAGCCTCAAATTTTAATTATTTATTCTTTTTTTGAGAGGGTACTTGAGGTGATCCTTGTTCACTTGGTGCCCTAGGCGAGATAAGACATGACCAAAGGAGAGCACATTTTAAGTGGTATAGCTAGTGGTCATTTTTATTTATTTATTTATTTAATTAAAATTTTATTTGCTTTGCTTAGTTTATTATTATTTTTTTTGATTGACTTTTACTCTTTCGTGGTCCTGTCTCACTTGGTACCCTAGACAAGATAAGTCACGTCCAAAGAAAACGTGGTATAGCAAGTGGTATAGCAAGTTTTGCACACAAAAAAAAGTTTTTAATTTTTATTTTATCTGTTCTTTTTTTTTTTGTCGTTACAATTATTTCATTTAAATTATTTTATTGTATTACATTCACTGTTTTAACACACATTCACTCTGTTTTTTAGTGGTCCTTATTTCAGATTTAATTCGCGATTCAGTATGTTATGTGAAAACTGCTCAAATAGTTTGGACTCCTAGAGTGTATGTGCAGTTCAATGTTATTGTGCCTTTTTAAGTGCACGAAAAAAGCCCCCATTTAGCTTCTTATCTCAAGCTTGATTTTGATAATAAATAATTGTCATTACTAAGTGGAAAATTCAACATTCTGAAAGAAAGAGTGCACGACGGAGAGAGGGAGAGAGTAAGTTGACCCGCAAGTAAATATCTCTGTGAAGATAGCTAATCACTCTGGCAGCCATTTAGCGAGAGCCATGGAAGTTCTACAAATTTGGAAGTCAGTATTGATTTGACGTAATTGTGCACTAATTTTAGCGGGCCGGAGTCTGCAGATGCTGAACGTTGCCAAGTGCTGAGGAGAGAGGAGGTTAGTGGCAGCTCAGATAAATGAGTTCGGGTCCAGTGGTGGATGAATCTGAATTGTCTATATATGCATGCAAACAAAGTAAATGTATATGTGTGTAGGTTGCAAATGTAGGTAGTTAGCTAGCCACCTCCTTTTGGATGCATTTTCTTTTGACACTTTTAGCCTTGGTGCTCTTATGGATGTAGGTTCAAATCCTTGTAAAAAGCTTGTAATAAGTAAGTCAGAGTTAGATCTATGGTGCAGTGGTTAGTGCATGTGCTCGGAGCCTTGGTGACACAGGTTCAAGTCTGCAATGTGCACCATTCCTTTCTCTTACAAATAATTTCCTGCCACACTCAGTCTAATAAAAGAGGCAAAATGAAACAAAAACAGAACTAAGAGAAACTTGGGTCAAATATGTTTGAAGGCTGGTCTTCTGTTTTGAGGTCGATGCAGGTCAGTAGAACTGATGGAGTTTTCTCCCTCCGCTATCAGCAGTGCCAAGTCTCTGCTCCCTCACAGAAACAAGAGCTATTTATAACCGTTTCCCCCACCCATCTCAACCCCTGTTCCGGCTGGACCGTAAGGGAATAACGCCGTTTAAACTGGCATGCTTTTGATGCCACCAGATAGACTGTATGTTGTGTGGTTCAAAGGGGCGGAACTGACTGTGTTTGTGTGTGTGTGCATGCATGTGTGTGTACATATGTGTGTGTGTGTGTCATACTTGTCATACTTTTTACTCCAGTGAATGTTTCTCAGGGTAGGTTATTTCTGTATAGAGACACACCTTAAAAGGCTATAAAAAAAAAAAAGCGTAAAGGTATAAACTACCATTCAAAGTTTGGGGTCAGTAAGTTTTTTTATTTGAATGTTTTTAAAGAGGTCTCTTATGCTCACCAAGGCTGCGTTTATTTGATCAAAAATACAGTAAAAACAGTAATACTGTGAAATATTATAACAATTTAAAAGACTGTTTTCTGTTTTAATACATTTTACAATGTAAATTCCTGTGTTGGCAAAGCTAAATTTGGTGAATGTTCAGTGTCACTTCCAATATGCTGATTTGGTGATCAAAAAACATTTCATATTATCAATTTTGAAAACGGTTGTGCTGCTTAATATTTTTGTGGAAACCGCGATTCATTTTATTGCAAGATTCTATGATGAATAGAAAGTTCAAAAGAACTGCATTTATTTTTTATAACATTATAAATGTCTTTACTGTCACTATTGGTCAGTTTATTGCATCCTTTCTAAATAAACTTTCCCTAAAAAACGTTTAACTTTTGTTAACATCTTTTGCGTGTCATCTAATCCAGGTCTTCCCTATATGTGGCCATTTGTAGGCGTTTATTTGAAGGGTATAATGTCTGAGGCTGTTTGCATGACTTTGTGTTTAAGTCCTGCAGCATGATGATGCCAGATGCCCTGGCCGTCAGATTTAGCTGGTAGCAGAGTAAGAGAAGAGCAGATAATCTACGCTGAGCTGCGACGGTATCCGCAAAGTCACGCATGCCACTTCTGCCTGCTTCTAGGCAGCCTTACAGTCTCTTAACCTCATGTCTGGTTCAGAGCTCTGAGAGTTTAAAAATTGACATTGGTTCCTGCTGGATTTCAGGGGTAGACGTGGACCCGTGCCGAGTAAGAGAGAGAGAAACAGAGACAAGTTTAATTGCTCCATCTGCAAGAGGGCTGCAGAACTTGGCCCTGCCTGGGCCGATCCAGATGTTTTCCGGCAAGAAACATCTGAAAATGTTTAATTTCTTTCCCATAGGAGTGAAAAGTCTGTTACATGTTGGATATTTACAGTGGCAACTGCCCTGTTCCATCCATCAAGGCCAGCCGTCTCAGGGCTGCAGATTTACAGCTTTTATTTGATGTTCCGCTGCTGGAAGACCAAACACACAACACTTGTGAACATGTAAACAGCACAGGAGTTCAACGTTTTCTTAATGGATAAAAGCAATACTGTTGATTCAGACCAGATTGTTTTTGGGTGTGGGGTACTGCCGTTTTGGTGAGGTTCAGAAAGACTTGCAGAACCTTGGAGGATCTGATGCTGCGTCCACGTCATAGCAAAATTACCATAATTACAAGTTCCCGTCTTAGTCAAACTTTTAATTACAACTTGGAATTCTTCTGAATTTTATGAACACTCTTACATGACCATTGTGACATAATGTAAAAAGAACCATGAATTTGAAGAACTATTTCAAGTTCTGAGTCCAAGAATGGTGAAAAACCCTTTAAGAATTCAAGCTTGGTTATTTTTAATTTGTCTATTATATTTAGTTTAGTTTAGTAAAAAAAAAGTTTCAGACTTTTAGTGTTATTACTATTAGTAGTGTCTAATAATATGTTAACTAGTGAAGGTTTTAAGTTTTTTTTTTTAAAAACACCTCATCCATTTTAGTTAAATCAAAGATGATTTTTATTTTTTGTTTCATCACCAATCACTGAGTTCTAGAATCTTAAGAAACCGCTTTTGAGTTCTGAAATACTGAAAAACCCAGCTCTGTGTTCTGGAATTTTCCAGGACTTTGCTCCAGCTGTTGGAATGTAGAACTCGGGTTAAGCTAGGTGAAGATTTGGTTCAGTTTTTAGCAGCTCCTAAATTACTGTATACAGGCCGTACTGATTTGGGTCCTTGTTTCCTGTCAGGTTTGACCCAGTTTGCTAGATTTGGCCCAGTTGGGCCTGGCTGCATGCTGGTTCTACAGCAGGCTGTCATCCGTACGCTGTCATCATCAGAGTTGCATGGTGGGAAAGTGCTGCCATGGCATTTTGTAATTTTCTATAAGCGGTTCACCACACCCTACTGAAGACAATCACTGTGTCGATCCAAGATGTTTCTCCTGCCTTTGGTTGTCACATTTTTTAGACACTGATAAATGTAGTTCTCAGCAACTTGAGAAATGTTGCATTTGGTGGAAAGACGCTAGCAAGATGCAGTATTGGTTCCAACTCAAAAGCGGTCCAAAAAGGTTGGCAACCTAATTATGTTGCCTTCTAAGATATGTCATTTATATAGTCAAGCATTGTATGCGTTGTGGAGGAAGCAGTCCCAGTATGCATTGCGACAAGCTCCAAAATAAACCCAAGATTGCAGAAAATGTTGGCGAGAGAAATTTTTATAAACTTGTTTTATTCAGTACTGAAAAGTAGGGAGTTAAATGTGAATTCAATCACCTTGTTAACATCAAATGTATAGAAATCAATGACAAAATAACGTTTATGTTGACAAGATGGTATCAACAGGGTATTTTTGGTCAAACCACAACAGAAGGCAGTTGGATGATGTATTATAATCTGTCCAGAGTCACCACAGCTGTGTGTGTATTCAGATTAAGAGAGATCAGTGTCTTTATTAGAGCTGTATAAACTGAAGAGCCTATATTACTACCTTACCGCTCTCGCTCTCTTTCCCTGTTGTGTGTTATGGCACTGGGTTTGTTCCAGCTGTCATACATCGCCACTGAAGGGTCAATAAGGTCACCTGTAACCCAGCAAGACCCTGGAAGACAGAGGCTTACTGCTTAGTGCAATGATTCCTTTTTAATTCTATAGCTATTGACAATGATATTCTCATGCTGTGATAGTGCCTGTAAATATGTATCTGGATTAGTATCCAGTATACCGGTACTAAAGATGTACTAATAAATATTTCTTATAATGCACTTTATCACTCTACTGTAATTTATAATTTAATTAAATTTATTTTAAATTAAAATATTATTTAAAATTATTAATATAAAATGTTAATATATATAATTTTTTTATTAAATTATGATTTTTTTCCCCCAATAATTAACTTCAGGATTTATTTATTTATTATTAGTAGTAGTAAGGGGGAGTTCAACAAAAGTAAAATAATTTTTCACAATGCTGATTTGCGCATTATCAGTGAAGATTAAGTAGAAATATGTTTGTAAAATTATTACAAATATGTTTGTTAAATCTGCATTGCCTTCTATTGACATCTGTTATGACCGTGATCATGCATCCTTGGGCAAAGTGACAATTAGATTGTGTTAGGGGTGGTACCTCAGTGACTGTGGCCACCATTCTGAAAATCATCTATCTTCAGGAAATGATGAAGGCCTCTTCTTGCAGTGGGAGCCGTAACCCAGATACAGTATGTAATTTGCCCATACGTACGTGTCTGCTGCGCTCTATATTAAGGCCAAAAGTTCTTCTCATTATCAGAGTCCCTCATTACCTGTTTCTGTCATCTCATGCTCACAGGGATTTGGATTTATACCTGATAATTACCTTCTATATAAAGCGAACCAGAAACGGCCCGAGCGTATACACCTGAAGCGTGCCCCCAAAATGCCTCGACCCAGCACTTGGAAAAATATCGCATGTGTCAAAAAAATGAATGATTTACCGTGTGTGAATGAAAAGGGTCACGGTTATGTACACATAGCCATTTTATTTAGGTCGAATAGCTGGTAAGTGATGCACATAATGTGCGCATGTGAGTTCAAAATCTCTTTTTCTAGGCTGTTTTCCATATGGCCGTCTTTAATGGACTCGTCATTGCTGCTAATGTATGCAAATTTCAACCTGGTTGCTAATGCAATTACCAAGCCTGCAGTTCCAAGCGCTACCCGATTCAGTTATTGTTTTTTTTTTCTCATTGTTTCAGATCGACGCCTTGAGTAAAAGAAGTAAAGAATCAGAGGCTGCTTTCCTCAGCGTGTACAAGAGATTAATCGATGTCCCAGGTATGTCTCAGCTCGCTCTGTGCTGGCTGCTCTCACACAGACACACACACACACAAATGCACTCACACACACTGCTGTAGTGTTTCACTGAGGCGAGAATACTGTAAACACATCAGTCATATTTATGAGACCTCCGTCTCTAGTGTCTAAAACACACATGCGCGCACGGGCCGTCTTAATGACTTCTACGGCTTTAGAGACCTGCTCCGTTCCGAACCCCACTCACACGGAGAAACTTGGATTCTAATAAAATCCGCATTCATTGCCCCACAAACACCTTTTAATCTTCTGAATTGGCTTTCTAACGGTGAGATAATGGCCCCCTGATCCTCAGTTTTTATATGGTAATGTTCTGTTGCGCTGATCTTTAATAAGTTAATGGTGCTGCAAAGGTTCATGTGACATCTCGAAGTGTCTTTAGCTCGGCTGCTCAATAGAGTTTTGCTCTAGACTGAAAAAAAAGTTCACTAAGGGAGAGTGTGGATAATGTATCAAACCCCGCTTAGGTAAAAGTGCGACCGTGGAGTGTATAGAAAAATCCGGCTTCTGGTTGAACTGAATTTGAGGATTAGTTTGGGAAACCTTCAGACACCCTAACAGTTACACACACACACACACACACACACACACACACACATACACACATCTAGCTGTTTAGCCCTGCCCACATCTGTTGAGTGACAGGGAGGCAGACAGACAGACAGTGCCGCCTGGGCCTGTTGGAGCAGGTTGGACTGTCTGCCTGCACAACTACTTAGTACATCCCTAAATTGCCACAATGCTGCGGTCTGGAGATCCCGGGCCAACTCAACGGCGTGTCGGTGTGTTTGGAAGTGTGTGCATGTGTATTTGACTACCTTTATATGTGTGTATAATGTGTTTTTGAGAGTATACTGTATGTGTGTGTGTTTGTTGCAGGATGTTGGAGTGGGAGGTCTAGTCTGGGAATGTCTGTTTCTATCTGTGAAATCTGGAGCTTGTCCAGTCCTGTCTATTTGTCTGCGAATGTGATCACAGCTTGACAAATTATCTTGTGATAGTTACACCGGTACACTGTGTAGGCCTGCATGTGTGTGAGCATTGTGGTGTGTGTTAACGGGAATGTTCGGAAGTGTTTGAGGTACCTTTATATATGCAACATTTAGCTTACTTCACAAGACTGATATATATATATATATATATATATATATATATATATATAAAGACCTCAGATGCAAAAGCCTCTAAGTGCCATCTGAAATTTTCTTCTAAAATTAGTATTTTTATCAAGCTTGTATATTTAAGTTCAGTAATTTCACTTTAATGACAATTAATAGGTAATTTTCATTGCCATTAAAGTGAAATAAGTGAACACAAACATACAAGCTTGATAAAAATGATCATTCTAGAAGGAAATTTCAGATGGCACTTAGAGGCTTTTGCATCTGAAGTCTTCATATATATAATATGTGTGTGTGTGTGTGTGTGTGTATTGTTTCAAAGCCCATGTAATAGAGACAGAACTCAACAGTAAAGATTTTAATGTTTTAATAATGAACAATTATGGATGTTACCTAATACTAACACTTTCTCTTCTATTCTATTATTTAAAAATAATAATAATAATTTACATGTTCTTCGTTAGATTAAACTGAGAAGGGTCATAGCACTTCCATATTGTTGTCCTACTGTTAGTTTAACTGCTTCTATTGTTCTCATTTGTAAGTCGCTTTGGATAAAAGCGTCTGCTAAATGAATAAATGTTAATGTAAATGTAAGATTTTCTTTTTTTACTTTGCTCAGTCAGGCAAGTTTTGGCCTGCAAATAGTTTCACTTGCCAACAAAAACATTCCCCCACTACATTTTTATGAATTAATTTAGAATTTTACTTCAAACTTATTTTTAAAAAAAATGATGTGTTGTTGCTTTTAACTAAAACTATTAAAATCGTTTTCATTCATTTAAATAAAGTAAATAAATAAATTTAGTATAAGAGTGACAAACTAATTTCCTGAAAAATACTGTATACTGTGATGGTTGTTTACTAACAAATGACAGGAAATACAGTAGTACATCCATGTTTCCCATGCCAAAATGGCACTATGATTGTCACCAAGTCAGCCATTGTGAATTCAGGAGTGACTCCTGTATTCTGTTCACACTGTAACAATTATTTTGGGGATTCACTTGTGAATTTTAAAACATCTAAACATTCCCACTTGTCCTTTTTTAGGTTCTTTTGGTGAGGCCGCCCAGCACAGTACTTCAGTTTAGCTTTAGACTGCAACCTAACCGAACGGATTGTGCTTGTGGTGTTGTGTTGTACAGCAAATGACACGCGTCCAAATTGATGTGCCTGTGTAAATCAGATTTGAATTGGCTGGTCATTTCGGTCACATGACAGTCACGTTCAGAATTGAGCGACACGCGTGGTCGCCCATCAAGCTGAGTTGAACTGAAATGGCAGTTGCCACGGCTACAAAAGGGAACACACCATGACAGCATATCATTCAGACTTCCTCTTGCAGTTTTTAGATATGACACACTCTCACACACCACACATGCACATCACACATAACACACCCCATCAGCGTTTCCTGTACCTTCAAATGAGAACGAGGGCGAGGGATGTGTGCCGAAAACCACAATCTCGACTGTAGCTTCACGTAGAACTTGTACAGGAATGACATGTTTTATTTTAGACTCATGTCTGTCAGCTTTTCGTTCTCTACGATTTTACTCTCACACTCGCTCTCCCTCACACTCTCATGTTCCGCAGGGGCTAATAAAATAGTTTGATTACATAATTAACTTGGCTGTCTCATTAAGGAAAATCAACGGGAACAGGGCCATAATTAGTCATATAGCAATTAGCATTTGAGGGGGACAGACAGTGATGAAAAAGCGTGTGTGTGTGTGTCAGAATGTCTTAGTCCTTCAGTGCGGAGAGGCTGGCCCCGGTCCCACACCACCGCTGCGCTCGACCCCGCTTTCACTTAACATCGCCTTCCATTTATGAAAGCAACAAATTAACACCCTGCCAAATATGAATTACTATAACTTCTTTTACAACCTGCTAATCTGAAATTCCAGCAGCTGGTGGTGTATTTTGGTCGCTTTTTCTGACATCAATTATGAAACTATGATGGTTATCGGGATTTGATCAAAAGGACTAATTTGTCAGCCTAATTGTTTTCTTTTTTTAGAATTATTTTATTAGAATATTTTTTTTTGTTGGTATTTTAAATACAAGATACAATTTTTTATTACTTCTATTTTGTAGATAATTTATTTAAAAACATTTTTATTTTGTTTTATTTGACTGAGAATGCAAAGGCCGTTAGTTTACTGTGGTGGTCCCACTGATTTTAGATTATTCTAAACAAGTGTAGTATATTTAGACAAGTATAATTGATTTAAAATATGATTAATATGTTTTCTCAATTTAAAAAAATCTGGTTAAGTTGTTTTTTGTGAACATCGAGTATTGTGTTTTAGTGCATCTTTGTTTTTAATCACAGCAGCAAATTAGAATTACCGTGGTACGTGTCCAGAAAACACGGTACACAGTACTTGCATGGTCTCTGTCCAAAATCAGTGATAATACCATGTGTCTTTTTGGTGCTTTTTTGTTATTGTTATTTAACAGAGCAGAATTTAAACCGAGGCGCTGGAGCGCAGTGTGGATTTATTGGCGTGTTTTGGCTTGGTTTGTTTTTCTAGTTAACATTTTTAGCTGCGGTTGGCAATCCGCAAAAATGCAAAAACACTTTTAGGTATTTAATGAAGCTGCACACTGCGCATAGACAAACCAACAGTGATCTCTATACACAGCTCTCACTGACTGAATCAAACCTTTGACCTGCTCTGAACGCGGTGCACACGATATTCTGAACTGTAGTGTGTGTGGATGTGTTTCAGATCCTGTTTCGGCTTTGGAGGCAACTCAGCAACTCCAGGTGACTGGTCGGAAGATGCACGACTTAGAGACAGAAAACCAGAGGCTCAAAGATACACTACAAGAGTACGAACGTGAAATTGCAGAGGTTAAAAACCAAGGTAACCAGCCCAGTTTTCAGTACTGCTTTTAATTATGGCCAAAAATAATAATAATAAATAATTCACAAAACTAAATATGTAGAACATTCTCCGCATATAAAAGAAATGAGTAACACTTTAGTTTAGGGTCCAATTCTCACTATTAACTAGATGCTTATTAGCATGCATATTATTAGGATATTGGCTGTTTTAATGTTGTTTTAAGAACATATTAATGCTTTATTCAGCATGACCATACATTCTACCCCAATACCTAAACTTAACAACTACCTCACTAACTACTAATAAGCAGTAATTAGGTGTTTATTGAGGCAAAAGTCATAGTGAGTAGTTAGTTAAACGTGAGAGTTGGACACTAATAGTGAGAGTTGGACCCTAAACTAAAGTGGGACCAAGAAAAGGTTACCAAATGTGACTCGTATGATGTAACCAAGGCCAAAAAAAAAAAAAAAAAAAGCACATCTCATATATATTAGATATCGGGTGAACAGGGAAAAATAAATAAAACTTATTTGAAAAAAAAATATGACTATATATTTACACACATTTTAAACACATTTATTAACCATTCGTTCATAGCCTACTTTTCCCAATCCAATCTTTATGGATAACATCAAGTTTTATTAAATCACTACATTACTTCCTGTAATATTGTTCCACTCAAAATTGTCACGACATGGAAGTTAAATGCTCTTTGTAAGCATTCTCATTTTGCAAAACAGGGTTTTTCTGTATCTAGTCAAGTTGGCAGGCCGAAATAGTGTACCCACATAGACGGGGCCCTATTTTTGTTCGAATGAGCTGTAGTCATCTGAGCTCTATTTCTGTCCCTCTGCTGTTTCAGCCAGACATGTTTCCTGGTTTTTCTTTTTTTAACGTAAACAACGGGGAAAGATCACTCCCTCACGGTCTGTGGAATTCCCCTAATCGATGCAGTCCAATAACTGCAGTATTTTATTTGTCCTGCACCAGCCGTAGGAACCACCACGTGCGACCTCTCTCACGCAGACACGCGTATACGTGTACACACGTGTGTATTCTACACACTGATCTTTCTCAGGTCAGTGATCCTCCAGTCTCCCAGTGTTTAAAGTCCAGTTTAGCATTTAAGGGTCTAAAAGGGCTCTTGTGGGACTGCTGCTCATTGATTATGTGTCAGCGCTGAAGTGCTGGAGTTTAAATCACCGCAGATGGCTGTGCAGGAGACGGAGAGAGGAGGAAAAAGCTCTCTATCAGGGATATTTTTGTGTGGATGTGTGTGTGTGTGTGTGTGTGTGTGTGTAGGCATGCAAACACACACATTTTTCTATCATGGTGGGGACTTTCCCTTGACTTCTGTTTTTTTTTATACTGAGCTAATGAAATTGTCTATCCTCTTACCCTACACCTAATCATAAATACAAGCCTCTCGGAAACAGTTTAACATTTTCTTTAAATTAACATTTCACCCTAAAATAAAAATGGTCATTATTTAATTTATTTGATCCTCGTGCCATTTCAAACTTGTATGTCTGTCTTTCTTCTGTTGAACGCAAAGCAAGTAATTTCAAAGAATGTGCTGGTCACTCTTTTCAATGCAATTACAATGAATTGGGTTTTGAGCTTCCAGGCTTCAAAAATGATGCAGAGGCACCATAAAAGTATGATAAGAGTGGTTCATATGATTTGTGGTGGATTTACAGTCTTCTAAAGTCATACTGTAGCTTTGGGTGAGAAACAGACTGAAATATAAGACATTATTCACTGATAATCTTCCCTCCAGTGGGCTGTTACAGTACCTTGAAAACTGTTCAGACTGGATCATTGAGTCTGATTTTCAGTGAGACATTACTTAAATTTCGGTTTGTGTTTTCACACAAAGCTGTCAAACGGCTTCAGAAGACTTGGATTATAGTCGTATTAACTACTTTTATGATACTTTTATAGTTTTATGGTGCTTTTGTGTCCTTTTGAAGCTTCAGTCCCCATTCATTGTAATTGTCACAGTCTTCATTGCTCCTTTTGTCTTCCATGAAAGAAAAAGTTTCAAGATTTTTCATATTTTCGATGAATTGTTCCTTAAAGATATTATTTAATATGTTTATTAGGCGGTTTTCCTCTTGGCTGATTTCAGGTTTTACTGTCCTTGGGGGACATTTGGCCCCCACAATGTTGGCAAAAACTAAACCAAACACATCCATAGGCCTCTACTGTCTGTCTTTTTAATGCCCTCTCTTTCTCTCTTACAGAAGTCACTATTAAAGCACTTAAAGAGAAGCTGGAGCAGTATGAGCGTTCTCTACAGGACAAGAACACAGAGGAAGCTCTCGATCAAAACCAGGACCGATCAGGAAGAGAACAGAGGGAAAGCAGAGGGGAAAACCTTCCTAACAACTATGCAGACCAGGAGAGGTAAGCCTGACCATTGCACAAATCCAATACTACATTAATCATAATGTTTATGTTATGAATCCAAAGGCTGTGCTTCAAAACCAAGTGAGCTGTCTGCCTAGACAGCAATTTTGAGCATCATAGGTGCGTTGAAATGATGTGCTGAAAAACTGAATCGGCAAAGAAATCATAAGATTATGAATGCAGAGCTAGAAAAACAACATTTTCAGCTTTTTTAGGCATCATAGGTTCAACACTAAATTTAGATAAAATCTTTGTGAATCATAGGTGCCTTTTATAACTAAATTCTGAATTCAAGGCAACATTTTCCGCCATGATAGTTGTGCTGAATGTGTCTGGATCAAAACTAAAACCATCAAAAAAACATTTGGTTTCTTAAAATAAAATAAATGTTAACTAAAATGTATTTCAGCTAGGTGCCAAGGCAATATTTCTCATAACTAGATGTATAACTAAAACTGAAATGTAAAAAAAAAACTAATAAAAATGAAACACACACAACCAGATTAAAACTTTAATTAAAATGTAAATAAAAAAGAAAAATATAAAAACTAATATTTTGAACTAATTCAAAATATTAATAAAAACTTGAATAGTATCTCAATGATGCCAAAATAACATTAATCTGGATAGGCAGCTCACTAGGTAGCTCACTTTGAAAATATAGCTATACGTCTGCATTGGAAATATTAAGTCATTAAAGGGTTAGTTCACCCAAAAATGAAAATTCTGTCAATAATTACTCACCCTCATGTCGTTCCAAACCCGTAAGAGCTTCACTCATCTTCGGGACACAAATTAAGATATTTTTGATGAAATCCGAGAGCTGTCTGAACCATCCATAGACTGCAACGTAATTACCACGGTCAAGGCCCAGAAAGGCAGTAAAGACATCGTTAAAATAGTCCATGTGACTACAGTGGTTCAACCTTAATGTTATGAAGCAATGAGAATACTTTTTGAGTGCAAAAACAAACAAAAATATCGACTTAATTCAACAATCTATTCTCCTCCATGCCAGTCTGCTACGCGATTCACGTAAGCACCATCACGCATACATGTGATCATGTGATTGTGCTCAGCCAATAGTGAACCAGCGTTCTGCCGTAAAACACGGAAGAGCTGTACTTTGTGAATAGCCCAACAAAGTGAATAGCGTAAGAGAGTGGCAGGGAAGAGAGGAGAGTTTGTTGAGTAAAGTCGTTATTTTAGGTTTTTTTTTTGCACACAAAGTATTCTCATCGCTTGATAAACTTAAGGTTGAGCCACTGTAGTCACTTGGACTATTTTAACAATGTCTTTACTAACTTTTCTGGGCTGGCAAATGCAATTACCTAGTAGCCTATGAAGGAGTGAGACAACTCTCAGATTTCATCAAAAATATCTCAATTTGTGTTCCGAAGATGAACGAAAGTCTTACGGGGTTGGAACAACATGAGGGTGAGTAATTACTGACAGAATCTTCATTTTTGGGTGAACTACCCCTTTAAACGTTAAAAACGTTTGTATTGTACCGCAGTGTTAATGTGACTGCTGTCTTTACATTAATATATGTTTGGAAACAGTTGTTTTAATTGTTCTCTGTATGTCTCTATGCAGTCAGCCACAGCAGAGCCAGGACAGCAGGACAGAAGACTTGGACATGAAAACGCAGTCCTTACAAACAGGTTTGCTAATGCATTCACCGTCAGGTTATGCGTTTTTGAAATTACATACATGTACTTTAAATTTGAAGCCTGTTTTCCTGCCATTTGTTTCATTTGTTGCACAGCACTTGAAGCAACTCAGGCAGAACTCCACGAACTGAAGACAAAATACGATGAAGAATCCACAGCAAAGTGAGTAACCATTTTTTTATTCTGATGGGACGTTTGCAGGAGACAGTTTGGATTAGCGCTGAAATGGCTCGTATTTCCCCTTCTGTATTTCCTCGACTGTCTGCTAGGCGTGCTACATCTTTGTCTCACCTTTGCACACACATTTACCCACATTTACATGTCCATACAGACACAGACAAACACACACACACCTTTGATCCACACCAAAACATCTTATAATCCTACTGCAGACAGGTTTGATTATGGGGGAAAACACAGTGTGGTGAAATCACACCTTCATTCATGGACAAGTTTTGATATTCAATAGTCCTCACATCCCGCCCATGCTGCCTTCATGGCTACACGAGACTGAATAATGGATGACACAATCCTCATAACTCGCACGGATGCTCTGAGTGATTCTCTGAGTATCCAATAATGACGGGATTCGTACCATCGACTGACATTTTGTAGGCGGTGAATCAGTGTGTGCATACTTGCTCAAATGCGCCTTTTGTTTGCACATTGTGTCTGTTCGCCTTGATCTGGGTCATGCGTGTGTGTTTGTGTGCGTCTGGATGTGTGCGTTCCTCCGCTTGCTCTCCTTGTCATGTGGTCGGGGTTAGGTGGCAATTTCCTTGTCTCGCTGTCACTGAGGAATGCATCCTGTTGCAGAGTACACTCGCTGCGGGCTGTTTCGGCGCTGCTCGATGCGCTGGGAGTGGCGTAATTACACTACCTGTGATCAAACCAAACCCTGCCATGCCAGACCCCCAGCACTGCAACTTTGAAGTAAAAAAATACACTTTTTTTTTAGCTCAGAAACCCACCATGGTGAGCTGCGGCCGAACCGGAAGGTCACAGCAAGGTTCGTTTGAGGAAAAGATGTGCTTCTGATTCCACAAAAATTGCAGATGCAAATCTAACAATAAATCTCACTCTCATGCTTGTGCACAAACTTTTGAATATGACTGTGTACATGCAAACAAGAAAATGCATTGTGACGTTCAGTAACATTGGCCTGTTTCCAATCCGCCTGGTCTCTCCCGGGGACTCTTTCAGAGACTGTGGCAGGTAAAACGTTTCCACTCCATTAGATTTCTTACCTGCTTTTCATCCTGATGCTCCAGCTTTCATTTATTAGCTTTTGCTTTGGTGCTTTCTTTTGGTTTCTGAACTAAGACTGATTATTCACAATATATTGGAAATGATTTTGCTGTTGATATAAAATTAAACTACACATTGTTGATATCACAATTAATTGTGAATGAGAGGGTAAATATAAAAGATATCATCTTTTTTACACAAATAGCTAAAATAGTGCTACACCGTGTCCTAACCAGCTGTTTCCATGATGTGACAGTATGTCAGAAGACATTTAAATATTTGATGTCAAATTTTGTTGAGCCAGATTTTCAACCCAATGAAGAAACCAAGCAATCGAAACGATAAAGTCCTCGTTGTGATGTGGTTTGTTGTATTCATTTCTGATCCATAATTATATATATTTATATTATATATATTTATTATTATTATTATTATTATTATTATAATTATATATATATATAATTTTTATTGCATTTTATGTGTTGTTATATATAGGTGGTGTTCAGTTATTGAACTTTTTTGTGCCATTTTATATATAATAGTTAAATTGCTTTTATGGCTTTGTTGGTCGAAAATCATTCGAATACATCTTTTGTTTAATTAATAAACAACATTATCTTTATTATGAATAATTTTAAGTAGATTACTGACTTACTGTATTTATGTTGCCATAAACTGTATTTACTGTATTTATATATAAACATATATATATACACACACACACACACACATATATATATATATATATATATATATATATATACATGTGTGTGTGTGTGTGTGTGTGTGTATATATATATATATATATATATATATGTATAGATAGATAGATAGATAGATAGATAGATAGATAGATAGATAGATTTGTGCTTTATACATCCAATTTTGCCTAAGCCTGGATCCAAGGATTCATCGTTATCTTGTTGTTGTGATTGCTGACTTAATGAGGTTACGTGATTCTGTGCATGTGTCTTTGGTAGGGGATAAAGGAATCCCGCCCCCATCTAAGAGCCCTTTCCTGGCCTCAGGGTTTTACATGCTCCGTTAGCTCAGTTCATCTACAGTGACAGTAGGTGGATCTCAACGGGAAGGGTTTAGAGACGTTTGTGTGTATCGTATCGCGTAGTTAAATAAACATAAGAATGTGTCACGCTCCACAGTGCTCCAGTAATAAGCGAATGAGAAAGGAAATCCCTCGGCGGGCAGTTGTTCTGCCTTTGATGCGGGCGGTTAGCTCTGGGTGTTCAGCAGGTATGGACAGAAAATCCATAACGTTGATCGATCATCCCCCATATGAAGCGTGGAGATGTTTGCGGTCGCGCTTATTGAAAGACTGCATGTGTGAAACTTAATGTGGAATCAAATAGAATGGAATAACGATTTAATGTATGCTATTGTAAAAACATTTTTACTTTTTCAGCCTCTAAAGCAACTTTTCTTACCTGCTGATGTTATCAAGGCAATATGGGCGGAGAAAACTGTAATATTAATAATTGAAATCTCAACCTGACATGTTTTTTGATGGATAGAAGAGTTACTACTTTTTTAATCCAGTTTTCACCCTTTTAACATGCAATTTTTCTTGAACTAGTCAGTCCAGTAACATCATTCCTATTTTTGTCTCTCATATTCCTTCCTGTCGTCTCACCCTCCCCTTCCTCTTTTTCTTTTTTAGTTCATTCTGAAGGAAGGATGGTATCAGCTGCAAAGAGAGTGTGTATTTGGTGGCGTGTGTGTGTGTGTGTGTGTGTCTTGGGTTCAGGGTGAAAAGAGGAGCAGGGTTCAGTCGAGCGTAATAATGGAATGCTTCAATTCGCTTCACTGTTTGTATGCGACCTCTCTCTCCCTTTTTCTCTCTCTTTCCCCTCCCCCAACGCCCTCCCCCACTATCCCTCCCCTCCCAGACGTGTTCACGGTGGAATGTCCGCCTTTCTCACAGGCCCGCGAGGTGTCTGTCGTCCCAGCCATCTATCTTGTTCTTTCTCTCTCTCTCTCTCTTAGGGCTCTGTGTTGTGCTGAAATTTTAATCCGGTTCTTTTTCTTTTCCAGCCCAGACTCTCCTCTCATCCCTCCTCAGGACCTCCTCATTAACGTCCTGCCAGTTACAGTAACTACAGCTGGCACAGACACGGGCATCAGCCCATGCATGCCCGCGCAAACACACGCCAGTGCTGACACACAAATGCTGAGATGAAAAAATTATAAACAATGTACCTTGTTCATATTTAACGTATATAGTTCGTATTTAACGTATATATACATTTTTTACTTATTGTGTTCACATTTTACTCCACTTATTTGTATTTAATGTAATTGAATATTTTCATATTTAAAATATTTTATTTATGTAGTTGTCGTGTTTAACTCATCATTTTTTTACTTAATGTCCTCAAATTATTTGGATTTAATATTGAATTCAACAGTCATATTTAGCTAGACTTATTCATATATATTTTTTACTTTGTTTCCGTATTTTCTCATTTAAACTAACATTTTTTAACTTAGCGTTGTCTTAAGTATTTTTTTATGTATTTAACTCAACCTATTTTTATTTAACCATTTAACTAAATTGTTTAGTATTTAAAGGGTTAGTTCACCCAAAAATGAAAATTGTCCCATAATTTACTCACCCTCAAGCCTCAAGGATATTTTTTTATAAAACTCCGATTGTGTTTGGCTGAAAGAAGAAAGTAACAAAATATTTAACTCAACATTCCTATTTAACCATTTTTTGTTGTTGTTATATTATATAGTTATATTATATTATTATATAGCTATATTATATAATTATATTTGTACATTAATATATCAAGTATTAATATATATTTTTTTATTAATTCAACATTTTCACATTTAACTCTAATGCATTTGTGCTGAATGTTTTTCGTATTTGACTTAACATATTCAGATGTACCTCAACATTTAGATATCTAACATTTATGTATATTTTCATATGAAGCAATTTATCATAAGCATAGTTAACACTTTCACACGTTACCCTATGTTTTTGTTGTAAACAAAGTGGAAAAATACGTAATGTTTATTACCTCGGGCAGTTTTAGCAATCGCAAGGCTCAGGGTTGAGTTTGTCATGCTGTGTGTGGCCTGTTGTGCTTGTTCCCAGCGTGGTTAAACTCTCTCTGGTTTTCCCTGACTGAATTGGAAAGAAACAACATGCAATTAAAGTTGTTTCTCCTGCGCTGAAAGTGGCAGGTTGGGTTTTGCAGTGTGTCCTTTACGAGACAAATGGGCAGTAGATTTTAGCTTACAGAAATAGCAGCCGTGTGTGAGGCCTGTGGAATTGTGTGTGTGTTTGTGCGGATGTTGGATCGCGAGTGTGCGCCTAGGTGGAGATGTGTGCATGTGTTAAAAAGAGAGAGAAATGGAGAGAGACGGAGTGAATTTCTGTTTGTGGTTTATGTGGGCTCTGCGTGTGTGTGTGTGTGTGTGTGTGTGTGAGATGTAAACCGTGGAGAAGTGCACTGGGCCAGTGAGCTGGTGCAGTCAGTGTTCTGGCATGCAAGAGCTGTGCACATGAATTTCATCGGCTCCTGGTGACATGACAGTCCCCACGGGCTCGCCGCGATCGCAAGCACGTGTGTGCGTGTTCGCCTGTGAACACACCTTCAGATCCTTTTGTCTGTGCATCCTGTGATGTTACATGCACTGACTCGGATTAACAGCGCAGTTTGATTCCCTTCAAATCCAGGCAGAAGAGCAACGTCAGGCCTGTTCGCACCTCTCAGCCTTTTTCGTCTCTGCATCCAGCGTGTTTTGCTTGACAGGGTCTCTGCTGTGCTGTTGGTTGTGTGACATTTCAGAGGGTGGATTTTTGCTCTGTCTGATCCATTTGTCTGTACTCCCATCAGTCTGGCAGGTTTTGAATTACTGCGGGGAGCACAAAGGACCTCATCCTACCCACCTGATTTATCTGCACAGATCTACGCTCGCTGGCTGAGTGCAAAGAAAACATTTCATCTGTGTCAAGCAAGACATTTCGCCTTCCCAGAAGCTCTTACATTGTTCCCTGATATTTCCACCGTATTGTGCAGATGTATTGTACAACAATCCAGCTTTTTTCAAATAGAGCCCTGTACACTAGTATAAACTAGCATGCTTAGCTAAGCTAATCTGACTATCACTATTGCTCAAACTTATGGTTATGGGGTTTTCTAAACCACAGACCTTAAGCATTAAACACTGTTGGGTAATTCTACTAGTACCATTTGTAATAGAAATACAAATTATACCTCAAGTCATGCAGTTCTATTACTTTTTTCAGCAATAACTTCATCTGAAGGTGGATAAAAATATATAAAACAATATTTGTAGGTCAGAATATCATAGAGATTTGAGTTTTTTTTAACTTTTTTTTTTACTTGGTCCAGTAGATAACTACCCTTGACAACCACTCTTTTTCCTCATTTTTTTCAAAGATTCAAATGTTTGTGTATTATACAACTATTTGATACGCAGCGTTTTTGTATGTAACTCAGTATTTTTATATTAAGGAATGTGTCTTATGCATAGTCAACATTTTCACACTTTACTTATGGTTAAGTGTTTTCTGAGCCACAAACCTAGTATTAAACCTTAATATTAATCATTGTAACTTGTAAATAGACCTGTACCATTTGTGCTATAAACACAAATGATACCTCAAATTAAGCAACTTGTAGAGGACTATTGCTTTTCTGAAAGCCCAAACTTTGCGATTCTCATCTGGTGGTAAAATAATAACCGATAGAAAGAGGTAGCAGACCAGTATCTATGGATCAGAATAATATGGAGATTTGGGGTTGTGATATTTTAAAACGCCTCATATTTACTTCAGAAAATGTAAAAATCTAACTATTGGTGAGGTTGAATAACTCCATATAATGAAATCACAGATTAATCAACAACATTAGTAGTTAATTTACTCCAAAACAAAACTCTTGAAAACTCCTTTGGAGATGATTATACACCTGTGTGATTGCTGTCAAGAAAAAATTGGGTCGTTGATGTTTGTTGTTTTGAGAGTTAGTGTGAGGAATGACACTTCTGAGAACGAGCTTTTTTATCTCCTGGAGGTCAGACACTCAACAAGAGGAGAAAAAAATCAAACCCCGAGGGTTTTCTTACTACCCTAGCCTTCAAAAGGTTAAGAGAGGATGGGAGGACAAAAAATAAAAACCCAGCAGGATAAAGCCCACACTGGCTCCATAAGATAGGGGCCAAATGGAGAAAGAGAGCAAAATGGAAATCTAATGGGCTAAATCTGTGAAATGTCGTACCAGCCCAGGGGGATTTGAGCCGCAGCAGAAACAAAGACACTGGGGAGAGAGCGAGCGAGAGTGAGTTCGAGCAAGACGGGAGAGAAAGAGAGAGAGAATCGCCTGAAAGAGTTGAATTACAGCCAGAGGATGCATGTAACCTGGACCTCTCTCTCGCTAGCTTCGCCCGAGCGCCGAGTTAACCTCCCCTTTCTGACAGCCATGCTGGATGGAAAAGGTCAGAATCAAAGCAGCTGGTTCTCATAATTTATCAGGCCTGTGACGACCAAACACAATAATCAAAAGCAGTAAGTGTTTAATACGCTCTATTCATCAGCAGTAGCTCGTAGAATAACAAAAGAAGTCATGTTTATATGTTCCTGGATTACGTTCACAGTGCTATTCCTTTGGATTTTCCCACATCATTGCGTGTTCATATGTAGATGAAATAATCCCAATAAATTATCTCGCAGATAACCTTTGGCCCCCGGTCCGAGGTGATGAAGAACATGCCGTTTTTGAAGGCTGAGCTCCGATGGGAGTTATTGCATGTCTTACGCAGTTCTCGTCCTTATCTTTTCATTTTTAAAGGGGACATATCATGAAAAACAGTTTTTTTTGTTTTGGACTTTTGAAATAAAAGTTCAATGTACAATGCTGATACACTTCCTTAGTCCACTTGAAACATCTAGAATTTTTTTTACAAAGTTGCAGATTTGTGAACTACATTAGTACACAGAAGTCAGCCAATCGCAACAGATCTAATTTGCATGTATAATTCTTGAAGATACAGTAGCGAAAACAGCCTGTGTATATAAGGGTCAGAGAGAGGGCGTAACACTAAATTAAGATTGTTTTCAGTGCAAGAAACCTTGACTAACACAAGTGGATTCAAGGAAAAGAAATACTGCGAAAGTGTCGAATATGGCCCCTTTAAGGTCATCATTTAATGTGTTTTTACAGTGGGGCCCATAAAGGAGGGAGTGAACACGAGCTGACGAGAGCAAAAATGAGTAGAGATTAGGTTATGTAGGTTCGTAATAGTGTGTGTGTGTGTGTGTGTGTGTGTGTGTGTGTGTGTGTGTGTGTGTGTGTGTGTGTGTGTGTGTGTGTGTGTGTGTGAGCGAGAGAAAGAATGAGTGCCTCTTTACACTGTATTTAAGAGGGATTGTATTTTTTGTATTCTGTGCCATGACGAGATCATGACACTGTTAATGCATAAAATAAACCTCTGATCTGCAGTCGTTAGGTTTAAAGGAGTATTATATTCCATAATTCCCAAATCTATGCTGATCTAACATTTATTTAATGATTTATATTTAACTCTTTGGGTTTGGTAAAGCTCAGAGGAAAAAAGTCTAGCTTAATATATATTTTACTGTAATTATTAAATATCTACATTATATTGAATATTTTCATTTTTAAAGTCAAAGTGAGCATATTTGACCATATTCAGTTTCTGTAAATGTTCCTGTTCTTATTGTGAACAATTCATCTGTGCACATTATTCTAAATAATAAATCACAGGTTATTTTAATAGCTTTTTAGGCATTGTTTTAGCTCCATTCTGTTGTGTAACACCCATTTTTCACAATCCAATTAATTCCCTGTGGATAACCTCAAGTCCCGTCCTACCTTTTTTTTGCTTGTTAAATATCCTGTTTCACTCAGAAATGTCACATTACAGAAATAAAATGGGTTGTGAATAGGGTTTCACATTGACGTTAGAGAGCCATCATAATTGGAGTGAATAATTATGTTTCAATAACAATTTGAAACATAGTATTTTCACAGCGCTCTTCACTTTCAGCCACAATGAAACTCCAACGCTGCATCATCCATGAGACGCCGGAGTCACGCGCTTAAAAGTGCGCACAAAGCTGAGTTAAGCTCATCTGAATCATTAAACCAAATCGCCTCTAATTAAGCTTGGCTGTTGAATTAATTTCAGCTGTGCTTGACTCCTCTCAGTTTGCAGTCACATGGTCAGAAATGTCAATGGGAGAACCGTTTGAGAGGAGAGTACAGTGGGTGACAGAAATAATGCAAGTGCTTTTATCAAATTAAGAGCTCAGTATGTGGGATAACAAGTTTCACTTGATGAAAGATAATGTGTTGGTTGAATACTTTGTCTGTTTCAGATCTGGCTTCAAGCATCAGCTTTGCTGCTTCAAGTGCAAACACTTTGAGTTTGGTAGAGATAATGGTACAAAATCAAACAAACTGCTACATTGAGTAGTAGCCTAGCAGTTAGCACACATGCTACAACACAATATTGTGTGTGATCATTTTGAGAGTGTGTAAACGTGTGAGATATTAAATTTTGTGTCACAAAATTAAACAAAAATGCTTTGAGTTTGGTTATGATTGTGGCAAACAATATAAATATATAAATGATTAAATGTAAATATCAAACAAAAACAGCTACAATAGGAGTACTAGGATAAAGGTGCTGTCACATTTACCATTGTTTAGCAAATTTTCGCAAGCAAAATCCAATTTCAGTAGGAATCCACTTGATCTGGAATTTCGCGTAAGGTGCAAGAATTCCTCTCACAAGTTTACGTTGGTCATGTAGATTCACTGTGTTGACCAACAGAAAGCTGCTTGATTTAAAGTGACTTTTGTGTGAGCTGCGCTTCGTACATTGCTAGACTATTGACAATAGACGATGGACTTTTTTTTACCCAAAAAATGTTGCAGAAAGTTTGCTAATGATACTGCACCTTAACTGTTAGCCCATGTGCTACAACACATTATGTTGTGCAAAACGCTTTGAGTTTGGTAAGAGTTGTTACAAAATCAACAAAAGAAAAAAGTTTTTTTTCAGCTGTAGCCTAGCTGTTCTGTTGGCACACGTTACAACACGTTATCATGTGTGAATGCTTTGAATTTGGTTAAGATTGTGGTACAAAATCAAACAAAAACAGATTTGTTGAAGCTGTAGCCTAGCGGTTAGCACACATGCTACAACACATTATTGTTTGAAAATGCTTTGAGTTTGGTTAAGATAGTGGTACAAAATCAAAACAAAAACGGATTTGTTGGAGCTGTAGCCTAGCGGTTAGCACATTTGAGCTGTAAATGTCAAGTATGCAGTGGGAAAACATCTGAAAGATAATGAAACATTTGAAGGTACATGTTATATGCAAAAGGTTATTTATTCAGAATATACTGGCAACAAATTGTCATCAATAAAGAAAGGCACTTTTTAATGTAATTACATTTAGCAACAGGCATGCTAACCAGCTAAACCTTAATACAGCCTTGACTATGGATTTGGATCACAATGTTTTCAAGAAACTTGTATTCCCAATCACTTCTGTCCCCTTTTCTCAATTCTCATATTAATAACAGTTCATTTACCAGAAGAGTTAGCAATGGGAAGTAATTTTCCAGACAGCAAAATTTTTTTTTGGTAATTTTTCCAGACAGAAGGATCAATGTTTGAAAGCTGTTTTTGAGTGACAAAACTACACTCATTTGAGATGAATGTTTAATGGGTACATAAAGTACTGTTAACCTTTAATGAAAGCAGTTGTGTTTACACACCTAAGCCATGCCATTTGCTGGGCTGAGCCGCGCTAGCAGAATTGAGAATATTATATCAGATTAGTGTGCATTAAAAGGAGTCTGAGGCCTATATTAGTGTAATCCCTCTGTTTTAACCTGGGCTTGTCCATGTGGCTGAGCCGTGAACCCACTGCTGGGCTACACAGCTCACAGTCCAGCGGATTACTGTGAAATCGAGAGGGCTTAATGGCCCTGCGTGCGCGCTGTAGTGTGTATGTGTGTGTTTGTCAGTGTGCATACGGGTGAGTGTGCAAGTGTTCACATGCATGACGGGGTTATGGAAGTCCAACTGAAATGGCTGATCTTAATACAACAACACACACATATCCAGATGTTTTCATGATGAATGCCCTCACGAACACATCTAGCTGCTCATAATTGCATACGCACACACGCAAGCGGCTCAGAAGTGAGGCAAGATGCTGATTACCCATTTTATGTTGATGTGAGGTCTTCTGTTCCACCTGGTCCATTCTTTACATGACCCATTTTATTGCATTGCGATATGTTGCATCACTGTGTTTTACTGCAACAAATCTGCGCTACCATTTCTCTCCTGCCTGCGTAAGTAATGTGCGCTTTCATTTTTCAGGGCCAATGAGATTGAAGCGGTGATGACAGATTTGGAAAGAGCCAATCAGGTAAAGGCCATATTCCTCATGGAAAAGTGATTCGTATTTCTATTGTATGCAAATCTAAAACACAGTAACAGCTTGTTTTGGTTTTTTATTAATACCTCCAGTCTAATGGACTGTACAGAAGTTGCCGTGCTAGTTTGCAAATTTCTTTTATTAGCACACAACTTTATTGGAGTCACATATATCCAAGTTCTACATATCCTTATTCCCTCCATCTGCTTTCCTTTTGGAAGAAATCCATCATTCCCTTCACTTTTTTGAGCTGTGAGCCCCAACGGCTAAATCTTAATGAATATCAGATCTTTTATGTGATGCAATATAAAGGATCTCTTGCCTTTTTAATGTTTTTTTTTTTTTTTTTTTTTGCATTTCTGGGGATTCTGTTTTATCCATAAGTCTATTGTTTTTCTGACCCTATATGTTTGGGAAAGAAGATCTGTAGGAATGTTTTATTTTGTATTATTATGTAATATTATTAATTGATTTCGTCTTTACTTATTTCCTGTACTCAAAAGTTCAATTTTCGGAATGTTTCTTTTTGTAAACTGTAAAATCTGTTTGCTTATCTAAAAATGATCAACTTTTATCTTTTTGAAAATGTAGGGCAAGCAATAAACAAACACCCGAGTAAAAAGTTTATAATCATTGTTTTCATTAGCATTATTATTCCAATCAACAGAAAAAAGAACATTTGGTAAGACTTGTTACGTAGACGTTTAGAATAAATTTGCATAATTTAGCTTGTCATTACCATACATGCATAAAGATGGTGGTGTTGGATTTGGTGCAGCTAAAGGTTGAACGCTTTAAGCAGCTTTTACAATATATAATTTTTTTTTTTTTAAGTCTCATCATGAATCCAGACATTTGTCTTTAGGTCAGGGATCCATTCTAGGGCAACAAATGAATTAACACCACAATCTTTATTTAAAATAAATTCTGAGTGATTTGCATATTCTGTGAATCAACCAACCGTACATACCTTGACACACTTTAGCTTGAATACTAGAGCACTCAGCCAAGTAGGACCCATGTGAGTTCAGTTAACATTTTTCAGCCCAGCCATATAAAAACAGGCCTGTGATCTTTTAGCTCCCAGTCTTCACAATTCATAAACGTCGGTTGATATAATGGTTATGAATCCTCAACCATGGCAATTTTTCACCCATTTGATCTGTTTGTGGCCCACAGAGGGCCGAGGCGGCAGAGAGGGATGCTGTGAGTCTGAGGGAGCAGCTCGCTTCAGCTGGCAAGACACTGCAACCATCCAATCAGATCGAGAAAACACCGGAAATGGTAAGAGTGATTCTCTGCATGCCTGTACTGTAGAGAGAGGGGCAGAAAGAGGGAGAATAAATGAGGGAATGGTAATGTGGGAACACTTTCCATGAAGCCTATAATAATTGAATGCATTATGAAGATATTCCCAGTGCATTAGCATTCACAATGTTGTTGTAAATATTATAACTTGATTAATTTGATTGATATTGTAATTGTTCTTATTAATATTATTATAAAAAGATTGATTAATCAATTAGTGTTTTCAAAGAAGATTGAATCATAAATTGTAAAAAATATTTGTAATATAATTCCTGATATTCCTAATGTATTCACAATGCCATTGTAAATAGGTGTAGCCAGTATAACGTATTTTTTCATTTGTATGTATGTGAATGTAAACACACACATTGTATTTGATCCACTTCAAATGTTGACTACTGTATAATTATTAATTACATTTTAATATTCATTTATTTATAGTTAGTAAATAAATTATGAAAAAATAATGAATGAATGTTTACAGCATGAAATATATAAACATAATTAATCATAGGTAATATAATACTGTTATATTTTAATTATGGTTATAATTATTTATTAAACATTTGCAATGTACATTATAGGGTGTTATGAATATAGTGCATTTAAAATACCTTCATAATGCTTTACACAGTATCTACATGCTTGACAAGGCAGGTTTAATTATATATCATATTTTATACAGAATAGTAATTCACATTGCACTGCTTGGAAAACGCACAGGAAGTGTTAATGTTTACATGGTCAATGCAGCATTGTAAAATGTGTGTATTTGTTGTGTACAGGACAAGTCTCTGGAGGCGCTATCTTGCACCAGTCTGGAGGCAGAGTTGGGTGCTAAGGAGAGGGAGGTGGAGCGTTTGGCCGAGGATGTTCAAAGACTCCAGGCCAGTCTGGCCCAGCTCAGCGAGACCTCCACCAATCAGATCAGTCAGCTTGAGCAGCAGCTGAGCTCCAAAGAGGCCGTACTAAAGGTCAGTCACTAAATCATATTAATAAAAAATATAGGTAATATATCAAGTAGGGCATAATTTGTGCCCTCCAGCCAGTATTGAACACTCTGATCTTGTGTTTAGAGTGTTAGTGCTATATAAAAATTCCTGCATTGCACTCCTTAACTGTGGTAAAATCGCTGTACCTCACAGCCTTCTTCATTAATACATAAACATAAATGAAGAAGCTCCTCTCTTTAGTTCGCTGACAGCTTTAACAAGGACAAGTGAATGAGCCTGGTGGTTCATTATGGAGCAGCGGCCCATCTAAAGTCACATTAACACTGGACTCCAGACACTGGCTGTTTCAACTCGACATTTCATGTTGGATGAAGCGAATGGTCCTGCTCGTGGCAGCAGTCGGCTGCAGGACAGGCCTGTAAATGTTGCAGCGGCTCACACGAGCCATGTGACCCATGTAGTGAATGTTTAGAGTTTGAATGACAGCTGGTTGGATGGCAGGAGACTGAGCTGAGACGAAGCCTTCGCTGAGCCTCACACGGAGAGACTGCTCTGATCTGCCCTGCCTGGAGCAGACTCAAGTTCTACTGAAGAATCTGAGCATGTGCAGATTCATGAGCGCATACACATTCTCGACGCACGTACGGAATAGTGGTCGAGCTAAATGTTTGTTTTTTAATGGTCGATATCTAGAAAGCAGAACGCCTGATATAAAGCTGAAGTATATAACAATTTAAAGATAGCAAATAAACAATACAAATAAATGTACACAAAATAGCTAAATTTGTACACTTAATTTTACAATATTTACTCAAAGTTTGAAATATGTGAGAATGGAAAATTATCAAAAAATATCTATACAAAACTCTTATCCAGAGTGACTTGCCCGTGTGTTTCAGTTATATACTGTGTATACACACAGAAGTCAAAAGTTTGGAGTTGGTCACCAAAAGCAATTAATTTGATCAAAAATACAGTAAAGCAGTAATACTGTGAAATATTATTGCAATTTAAAGTAACAGTTTTTTAAATATATTTTAAAATATAATTTATTCCTGAGTTGAATACATTTTTATTTAAAAAATTGCATTTGAAAGAAATATTTATCAGATTATAAGTATTGCTACTATCACTTTTGATCAATTTAACGCATCCTTGCTGAATTAAAATATTAAAAATATTAAGTCTTACTAACCCCAAACTTCTGAACGGTGTTGTATATGAACAAAAATATTCTGGTTTCAGTTTCATTTTTAATTGAATTTATTTGTAATTTTATCATCAATAATAATATATTTTTTATTTATTTATGGTTTGTTTCTTTTAAAATTCGATGTATTTTGAGCCCCTTAAAGGGATATTGCACACAAAAAATCGGCCATTACTTACCTATCCCAAACTCGTGTGCTGTTTGTTGTCTCTGTCTATTTTTTGAAGACCCTCTATGCAGCTCTTTAAGCTCATTATGACCATGTCTATCAATCTCCAAAAAGACAGAGTACATTGACCGAATTTTCATTGGAATATTCATTTAAAGTGCCTCTCTAAAGTGAATATTGTGAATTTTCAGTGTATAATACAGTTCATACACTGATTCACATTACAATTTTGCTTATAAATAAGTATATCTGCCTTTTCCCCTCCCCAGCATCTCGAAGAAAAGCTTCAAGAGCAGTCAGACTACGAGGAGATCAAACGAGAACTCGGGTAAGTTCTAAAGCACTAATTCTGTCAGCACAAATAATCCTGATGCTTTAGCCTTTTCCTTCTCATATGTGTGAATATTTGAGCATCATTAACATTATTTTAACGCTGATGTTGCATCAACCTTAACGTTATATCCAAGTACGTAATACCATGAATTGACTGTATCGTAGGTCTAAATAAGCAAAGGTTTTGTTTGCAGTGACCTGAACTGGTCATGTTGTATCCACCTTTATAATTTAAGACCCTCAGACCATTCTTAACCTTTATCTGCCGCTCCATTATGCATGTGTCTTTCCCGTCCTTTCTCGCTGCAGGGCTCGAACTATGAGTTCTCATTACCTGGTGGTCTTGAACTTTACAGTCAGACGTACTGAATTTGATCTGATGTAGTACAGCCAAGCTGAGATATGAACCGCAGAGATCGCCAAACTCCGTCTGCGCACGGATCTTTTATTCCCATATTTTACCAGAAGGAATTTTACTCTGCGGTAATCTCCGTTCGGTTTAATAAATTCAAAGAACCTTAGGTATGCGAGGAGTATTGGGTCTTATTTTTGAGAAAAGCAGATTAAGCACGCTTTGTTGTCGGAGTGGTTTCTGCACAGGACTGAGGGATTTCTACGTTTCATCTCCAGCCACAGCTGTAATGAGGAGGCTAACGTAGTTTGCATCGGCGATAACCTAATTGAGTGATGTGTGTGTTTTTGGCTCGGCCGCTCGTCTGTGCTGTCGGTGTGTGTGTTGGGAGGCTTCGGGAGATGTCTGGCTGTCCGTTGCATAACTCGATTTTAGGCGTAATATTCCCAATTGGGACTTATAAAGCAAGTAATCCATGAATAGAGGGTGTTGTTAAGATCTGTGCTTGTCTGATGATCGGCCTAAAAAGCCGCTTTGCTGAATGTATATTGATAGCTTGTTGTCTACTCGAGGCACATTCCACCGTGATATAATGAGTGTTTTCACCCAAAAGGCTTTTGAAAATGGCCCGGTTTAATCCATAGATAACAGATCAGCGCTGGGTAGAGTGCAGCTAGGCACACAGGTTAATTTGGGTAACGTGATTGTAGGTGTCACAGAAATTTTCGAATCACGAACGCTGAGCCAACGCCTATTAAGCGTTCAGTTCTTGACCTGAAACGGAAAGCGAAGGCATATTTTATGCTTGTAGGACCATTATTTTAATACGTACAATTTTTTTATATTTTTTTATCTCTCGCCAGCACCCTGAAATCAATCGAGCACAACTCATCAGATCATCACTCTTCAGCACAGGTAAGACGTCATGTCATTAGGAAGAATGAAGTTGATTTGTATTGATTTGTCCTTTAAATGCATTATAATTGTGAAAGGCAGCATGTTTTATTGGCGTTGATGCTTTTTAAATTCTGAATATCACGTCATAAATTTTTACTTGTTCATTTATAAAAAAAAAAAGAAGATACATGTATACATTTTTTCCCTCTAAATTCACATGAAAGAGCTGATATCTGAGATTTTTTCCAGTTGTTTTCTTAATGTTTCATTCTTTCCTTCTTCCTTTATATTCTTTCTCCTTTCATTTCTCCTTTCCTTTCTTTTCCTTCATTTCTGTTCCCTTCCTTCATTCATCACTTCCTTCCTTTCATTTCCTCACTTTTTAAATTTTCTTCCCCCATTTATTTATTTCCTTTCTTTCCTTTCCATAACTTTGCTTTTGTTTCTTTCATCCTTAATTTCTCTTCTTCCTTCCTTCATTCCTTCGGTCCTTCGCTCCTTTGTTTCCTTCCTTCCTTCCTTCCCATACCTTTCCTTGTTTATGCCTTAATTTCCCTTCTTCCTTCTTTCCTTCCTTTCTAAAACTGTACATTTGTTTTTCTTTCTTTCTTACTTCCCTTTCTATAAACATTACTTTTGTTTTTGTTCCTTCAATTGACTTCTTCCTTTCTTTTCCTTCCTGTCTGTTTCCTTCCTTCCTTCCTTCCTTCCTTCCTTCCTTCCTTCCTTCCTTCCTTCCTTCCTTCCTTCCTTCCTTCCTTCCTTCCTTCCTTCCTTCCTTCCTTCCTTCCTTCCTTCCTTCCTTCCTTCCTTCCTCCCTCCCTTCCTTCCTTTCTAAAACTTTACATTTGTTTGTTTTCTTTCTTCATCACTTCCCTTTCCATAACTTTCCTTTTGTTTTTGTTCATTCAATTGCCTTCTGCCTTTTTTACTTCCTTCCTCACTTCCTTTCCCCCCTCTTTTCTGTTTCCTTCCTTCCTGTGTGTTTTTTTTTCTCTCCCTCATCAATCCTTCATTTTAGGACTCGTCCAAGCCTTTGGAGATGTTGCTGACAGGGAAAGACCATAGCCAGCTCTCAGAGAGCGCATTGAAACGACTGGCCAACAGTGACTTCAGTGGTGAGTTTCCAGTGTCCAGCCTCTTCCGAGGAACATTAACTTCCAGTTGCTGGGAAATTGCAGTTTATACACAGCAACTTTGGTGATTTTATTGATTTCTTTTTTCCAAACCTAACTTCACCTAAAATCCAGTAGGATGTGCAACATGACCTAAAAAAAAACTTTCAGAACTTTAGCTGAATGATTTTATTTGGCCCCAAGAAAAAAATGAATAAATATCGTAACAGATCATACTGATAGTGACGAGTTAGGTTTGGAGGCACCCGTGTTGTGAAGGTCAGTTCACCCTTTTCTAGAGGCAGCAACATATTAGGATTTGGTATGTAGGAGATCAGGTCACCTGGGGCTTGCATAAATCCTGAACGGCTAGCGGAGACCAATGTGATAATTAGGCCTTATTTCCCTTTTCCTGCCCTTTCGACTACGCTCTGAATGTGTGAGTTTGAAAATGTCATTACAGAACACCTCTGGACACCCCATGGAGATCATACATTTAATTTGCGTTTTAAATGTGACTTTATATCAAAAATTGCGCATTTTTAAACCTGGCATTCGCTGCTGACGGCAATGACAGAGAATCATCTGTGATCGTAGCATGCATCTGTCTCTGACAACCAACAGAATTCTATTGCACTGGATATTGATTTTGCCACCGTTGTATAAAGTGATGGTATTGTTATGGAAGCGCACACAGCAGAGGTGTTTTGTCATGGCAAAAAGGATAACCGTACTGACACCCACAATCCCTTGCAGTGAACAGTCCCCACAGCATGAGCAGGTAGCCCACGCACAGTTGCCTGGCCTGATATCTCTGGACATGCCTGCTAGTCTACAGACCTCAGAGGAGATCAGTGTTAAACGTCAGCCTGTGGCACATGCGCACACATACACAAACAGATACAGCTGTGGTTTGAATCTGGCCTTCTCTACGTTCCAGTCCCATTCCTGCTTAGATTACCTCCTTTCCCATTTCAGTATAAAGTGGCTAAAAGACTAGAACTACGCTAATAAAATGTTCTTTATGGACAGTCATCATTGGAGTAATAGTCCTATTTCACATCTCTCTGGAATACTTGATTGTGATTGGTCAGATGGCATTGTGTAGTCATATTTTTTTGTATAATTATGGCTAAACTGTTCCAGTTAACCGATTTCCTTTTGCTAGTTATGTCTTTGGAATGTACTCTTTCTTTTACAAAATTAAATTTCAACTTTACTCAATATTTTAATATTTCTTACTTAATTCATTAAGTTGCCATGTAATAAGTGAATGTACTGTCAGTTGGCCACCCCTTCAGGATGATACAAAATCATCTTGCCAGGATTTTACTCTACATTTATCTCTTAAATATATTTAGTATCAGTCTAAATCAGTATCCATGATTTTCCTCATCACCCATCGGTTTGTTTTACAGGTGCATTGGGGCGGAAAAGTAATGAAACTACAGTGGAAAACCCTCAGCGTCTTCCTGCCACTCCGGTCCCTACCACACTCCAGGGGTCTCCTCCTCCTCCCTCCCCTCAGCTTTTGATGAGGACGGGCACCGCTACCTCCGAATCTGCTGCCAGTGCCAACGGTACCCACCCTTTTTCCCCCACGGGCATCGGGCCAGACTTCTTTACCCCCGGCATGGCCAGCGTGGGCGCCACGTTCCCCCCACTGGCTGGCAAAATGGCACTCAACTCTCTTCTTCAGAGGCAGCTCATGCAAACCATCTACACCAAAGCCCTCCAGGACCCTTCTCCAAGTTCTGTTCTGTTCGGGCCACCCCATTACGCTACAACCAATTCTCTCTCCAGCCCCCTACCCCCTCAATCAGCGGGCAGCCCGGAGGTTAACGGCATGGCGCCCTCCCCCAGCCAGTCTGAGGGCGCGGGTAGCACGTCGGAAGGGGAGGAAATGGACACGGCTGAGATCGCCCGACAGGTCAAGGAGCAGCTGATCAAACACAACATCGGTCAGCGTGTGTTTGGCCATTATGTTCTGGGTCTGTCCCAAGGCTCTGTCAGTGAGATTCTGGCCCGGCCCAAACCCTGGAGCAAGTTAACCATCCGTGGCAAAGAGCCGTTTCACAAGATGAAGCACTTCCTGTCTGATGAGCAGAACATCCTGGCGCTGAGGAGCATCCAGGGCAGGCAGAGAGGTCAGTAACAGAGCTTGAGGAAAAGACATAACCTTGTTATCTCAGATGATCTCCCAACTCGCGTTTATTTTCAAACATTATGCATGCGATTAAAAAAATGTGCTCTGTAACAGCATGATACATTTCTCTCGTATTTAAGCAACTTCAACATGGGCACACTGATGTTAGCATTCTCACAGAGCACATATTCCTTTAAAGAGTCAAATCGGATGCGTTAAATAGTCAAATATGTGCAATAACGAGAGGGCAGTGCTTTGCGATTGCTGTGATCCAGTTGTACTACCCCCTTATTGAAGCTTGTTTCTGCCTCCAAAAATTTGGATTGGGTAATTGTGAGATACAATTTTAAATAAGAACCAAATTAACACTTTGATAACTCAAATGAGGTGGCAATTGACACATATAAAGTTGCATTTGTGAGATGTTTGTGATGTTTTTGAGGTGTGAAGTCGTATTTGTGAGCTATTATAGTCACAATTGTGAGGTATGAAGTCTCATTCGTGAGGTATAAATTATTTTATTTTTTTAATTATATAAATAAAAGTCGCAATTATGAGTCAAAAGTTCATTTGTGAAAAAAGTTCATTTGTGAGGTAAAAAAGGTGCGAGGTCTAAAGTTGCATTTGTGAGGTAAAAAAAAGTCACATTTGTAAGGTATGATGTGTCCGTCATGATGTATAAAGACACAATCGTGAAGTATGAAGTCGCAATTTAATTTTTAATTTATACATTTTTTACTTTGGGTGAAAACAGGCTTCCATGATTCCCTTTCGATAAGCTTTAGGCTAACCCTAACCCTTTCATCCACAATGCAATGGTGCACATAACCTTCAAAATTGAGAGTCTTCGGATAACTACATGGAGCGCATAGAGACTAGATTCTGACGAAAACACTATTAGTACTCAGTTGGCACAGGCGGCTTGTTGATTAGAGCTAAACATCAGGAGTCTACCCTTTCTTTCATTTCGGTCTCAGCCTACGGGTGAAGAGGAAGTTCAGAGAGGTTTGCAAGCGTTATGTTTTGCCTCAAGTCTGTGTTTCACAGCTAGAGTGAACAAATCAAGGCCGAGCCCAGCGTGAGCGAGAGTACTTGCATATGAGGGCAGTTGGCTGTGAATCCTTGAAGCCGTGTTGAGCCGAGTCTAAGTTTGTTCAGTCTAGCTGTGAGGCAGTAGTTTTGAAACAGAGCCGGAGCTGAAAAAGGCTGACTGTGCTGCCCGTGCGTCTGCACACCGGTTTGGAACGTCTTCAAGGGAGTCTGGTCTGGCTGTCTGCCTCCATAGCGTCGGCTTGTGGTCTCCCATGGGAGTAGGAACTTTGTAAAAACCTTAAAACCCATTCATTCACATCAAAGACCTGGGCTAAAGGAGCACATTAATGTTGAAATAATCACTCGAGTGAATTCTGCAGGGTGCAGGTGGCTTTCTATGAGGTCAGACTAGGTCGATTTGTGTTTAAGCTTAACAAACTACCATTCAAAGGATATTTACACTTATCAGTTCATGTAAAGGTATTACTTTGGATTAGAATTACTAAGTGTTTCCAAAACTGACTGTGAAGACATTCTGACATCTATATAAGATCAGAGCTCAACAATAAGAATTCTTTTGCAACACATTTTAAATGGTTCAGAAATGCTTTTTTCCCCCCTACCTTTTAGAGAAATATATTATTATTACCCAAAACTTTTAAGTAAATATTTTTTAGTTATAGTTTCTATATTTATAAATTGAAATTTTATTTAATAGTTAATAGTTTACCCTAAAATTAAAAAAGTTTATTTTTCAGGTTTTCAGAAAAAAAATCTAATTAATTCTTGAAATTAATTATTATTATTTGTGTTTGTAATGTCTATTTTTATTGGTGTTTTTAAATGTTTGAATTGTAATTGTGGCAAATATAAAGCTGTCTACTACTATATATATATATATATATATATATATATATATATATATATATATATATATATATATATTAAATCTTTTTATTAAACAATATATAAAATATATTTTTCTGAAAAGCAGATGTTTTAAAACTATTTATTTCATATTAAACAATAAAAATATATTTTCTTCACAAAAGAAAAAATTATAATTTAGGTTTTTAATTTGCAGTAAGTGCTGGAAATTATAAAATTACAATATAACTCTGAAAGCTATGGATTTATGCACACAATTTTGTTGGCAAATAATTACATATGGTGCAAATGATTCATGATTCAGTGAGATGAAAACTAGTCATTCTAGCAAATACATCAAAGCTTAATCTGTCTTCGCTAATAATAGATTAATAACCATAGTGACGCATCTAAATCAGGTGCATTCAAATTCCAAATGCAGCGCATTTGCACGTCATGCAGTGATGCTGCAACACTAGACTGATAGGACAGGTGACATTTACGTCAACAGGCCTAAAAAAAATCTCTCATACTTGGGTCATTCTTATTGTTGAGCCCTGGAGATGATTGGACAACTGACAGCAGAAGTTTAGGGCTTGGTCTTACTTTATTTCTATCTTCCGCCACTTGTTTTCCAACAGAGAACCCAGGCCAGAACCTGAACAGAGTATTTCAGGATGTTCCGAAGCGAAGAACCGGCTCGGAAGGCTCCACGCGGCCAGGTCTGTCTCACGCCTTCCCTCTCGTGTTACGAGTTTCTGGAGTGTCAGATCCGCTCTGTCTGTATGTTTTTGTTGTGCTGGTCTGTTTCTTCTCAATCTCTGGCCTGGAATCTGTTGCAAAACAAGTGAGTGAGACAGACAGGGCTGGAAGAAGTGTGACTGGGATTAAAAAAATATCTCGTTCCGACTGTCTGAAGACAGCCGTTTACAATAAATGCTACACCTTTGACTTCATAAATTAGTTTCAAACTGTGGAAAAACTTTGTGTGAGTGTTATCAAGTCTAAACCAATGTAACTTTCCATCACGGAGGTCCTTGAGAAGTCTGTCCTGTTATTTTGTGGTCAGCTTGTGTGTTTATATATGTGTGTGTGTGGCAGAATCCTTCAGGCAGATCCACAGTGCCACCACATTACAACTGGTGGTTGAGTCTCCCCTAGGGCGGCGCTGTGGGTGGCTAGCCTGTGTGTGTGTGTGTGTGTGTGTGTGTGTGTGTGTGTGTGTGTGTGTGAGAGAGAAAGGGCGAGAGAGCATTACTTCCACCTCACACACTTGTCCAGCTGCTCTCATCACACACCAGTGACTCTGACCTTGCCCTGTTTCCCACTGCTCATTGGGCAGTTCCTCTGCCACTTTTTCCCCCTCTCTCTCTCTCCATATTTATTATTATTGCGCCGACCCGTCTGATGATACTTCCATACAAGCTCCGTTGTTTCTCATGGACTTTGTCCAAATCTCACCGACTCTTTGTTCTGTGGACTTGTGGAGGACAGGAAAAGGTTTCAGTCCTTACACAGGAAGTGCTGCTGTAGCCAGGGGCAGTGCAGGTGCTGATTCACACAGTATTATAGACAAGCAAACGATTGCTAATGGTTTTTTAGTTCTGTGCCGTTGAGTTTGGTTGCAGGATTGCATTTCCATAACTTAAAAAAGTGCCAGCCTTATTTTAGCATACCACATAGATTGTTGTTAAAGTAAGCTTGCGTTTGCACCTGTTTAAACTTGCCGTGCAGAAATAGTAAAGAGCATAGCAATATTTTTTTGCTGTTTTCAATCTAAAAGGTTGTATATTGTGCTCCATTTCAGAACAAAACTGATCTATATGTTGTTACACATGATGTCTCACGCACGGCTACATGTCCTTGTCGTGTCTTCACAGGTAACATCACAACGCGGATCCGTACACCTGAGACCGGCTCTGATGAAGCCATCAAGTCCATCTTGGAGCAGGCCAAGAGAGAGTTACAAGTGCAAAAAGCAGGTGAGTCTTTTTATGCCATCAGGAAAACAAGGGTCCAGGCATTCACACCTGTTTTCCATTGACCCACAACCAGTAAAGTCACTTCAGGATAGGACTCACTTTTGTCACCTGAATACGATCATTCTTGCATTCACTTTTTCTAAATGAGCCAGTAAGTTTTCTGATGTAGAACTGATTGTGGCATCGTCATACTAATATAATACACTACTGTTCAAATGTTTTGGGTAGGTAAGTGTTTGTTTTTTTTAAATACATTTTATTAAGCAAGGATGCATTCAATTGTTCAGAAGTAATAAGATAATTCTACAAAAGATTTTTTTCTATCTCAAATGAATGCTGTTCTTTTGAATGTTTTAAAAATAAATTAAGGTTTCTAACAAAATAAAGCAGCGCAACTTTTTTTTAAGCATTGATGATAATATGTTTCTTGCGCACCCAATCAGCATATTAGAATGTTTTCTGAAGGATCATGTGACACTGAAAATTCAGATTTGCCATTAGAGGAGTAAATTACATTTAAAAATATATTAAACCAGAAAACGGTCATTTTAAATTGTGATACTATTTTACAATATTACTGTTTTTACTGTATTTTTGATGAATGCAGCCTTGGTGAGCCTCCTTTCAAACAACTTTTGAACAGTAATGTATGTTGGCTAAAACTGTAATTGCAATGTAGATTTTGCACACAAGAACTGTCTAAAACAAATGATTATATCAGTCAATAACATACTAAGTCGTATCCTCCCTGTTTTGAGTGTTTAAAATTCCCACTTTTACCTTTTCCTGTCCAAGCTTGTGTAACGGAATTAAACTAACTGTCTCTTCCCCACCTGCCACTGCAGACGGCGTGGGGGAGAGGCAACGGCGATCAGGTTACCACAGAGGGTCGGGCAGCTATTTCCAAATATATGCACACAGTCTAAGACTTGGTGAGGTTTTGTGCTGTCTGTTGAAAGTTCCCCCCCAGATTTTACTCCCACGCCAAGAGCGCTACTGCTTCCAATTAACTTCTCACTGTCATAAATCAGTCTGAGTCATGGAGATTTATGGCCGATGTATGTTTTATATATATACATCAATGAAAAACCCAGTGTATATACACATGTTGAAATCTTTTATGATCTAACTCACAGAAAACTGACGTCTTTAACTTTATTATTTGAAACTCTTTACAGAGAGTTCCTTTTGCTATAATATAACAGTATATATTACATTTACATTAAACTCCAAATTTATTCTACAGTATTATTGGGTAACATAGGGCAGCAATCTCTTACTGGCACCCTATTAGTAGTTCATCCAACATGAGAGTTCTGTCATCATTTATTCACCCTCATGTCTTTCCAAACCAGTATAGCTTTCATTCTTCTGTGGAACACAAAAGAAGATGTCTTAGAATGTTAACACTACTTTTCCATGCTATAGAAGTATATGGTCAGGGGCTGTTGATATCCAAAAATAAGAGACATAGGAGTATAAAAACACCATTAGAGTATCATAACATTAGTCTATATAGCAAAATTGTCATTTTATGAAACTATTTTGTCTTTTTTGAAGCTTGACAGCTTGTGGTAACTATATTCTTTCACTGACATAACATTCTTAAATCTTTCTACTTTTGTGTTCCACTGAAGAAAGTAAGTCATATGGGTTTTGAAAACATGAGGATGAGTATATAATGCCAGAATAGTTATTGTTATGTAGGCTGTTTTTTGAGTAATAATATGGTGATTTATTGGTAAAACAGATTGTGACCACTTACATGTTGTCTTTTGTTCCTGCAGTTGAGAATTCTCAGCCTCCGTCCTCCTCCAGCAACTCTGACGAGAACATTCGCTCCATCCTTGAGCAGGCTCGGAGGGAGATGGAGGCCCAGCAGGTGGCTTTGGAGCCCGTATTGAAGGCCAGCTCTATGGCCCCGACAGATCTCTCGCTGCTGGGCTCAAAGCTCCTGGGCTCCCCGCTCTCCACTCTCTCCTACACCCCAATTGCTCAGTCTCTGAAAAAGCCCTCCACCTCTCCTCTCCTGGACTTCCACAGTGGGGTAAAGAAGGAGATGGGTGAGGTGGCCGTCTCAGATATGGGGCTGGACGGGGTGCCCAAGCTCGGACGTCTCTCTGAGAGTGGAGGAGGTGTAGGTGGGGGTTCTTGGAGGGAACACTGGTGGAGCACAGGTCTTTCTGAGCGCCGCGGAACCGGGCAGACTTCCGTTAGCGAAGATGCCCACAGCCAAGAGGATAGCAAGGAGGTATAGTGCATTATTAGTAACTTTTTGATGCCACACATCCCCAAATATTATAGAAATACTAAAATAACACACACATATGACACACACAAATACACATATATCGATAGATGGATGGTTAGACAGACAGACAGACAATAGATCGATAGATGGATAGATGTGTGTGTGTGTAGTTATATAATATTATCGTATTTTGAAGTATTATAATTTAAAGCATTTTATCATCATTTTATTTTATTTTAAGTAATCTAATGTGCTTTTGTCATTTTTATTTGTTTTTTCCCCCCAATATTTTTTTAGCTTTACATTTTTTTCCAGATTTATTTTACTACTTTTTTTATTTTTTATTTTTCATTTTCATTTTTCATTTAAAATTTTTTATTTTCTTTTTTCATTCATATATATATATATATATATATATATATATATAATTTTTTTTTTATTATATTTATTTCAATTAACAAAAACTATTTTAATAGCTCGTTTTAGTTGTATATTGTCAATAAGTTGACTATATATATTTTTCTTTGCATCTTTAGAGTACTATTAAATGTGTAAATCAGAAAATATTCATAAAACAATGACTGTTAATACTATAAAATAATTGTGATTAATGTCATGATTTCAGACCAGTCTTTAGAGATATAGAAACTGAAAAAATTATATTAATTTCAAATTCTGTGTGTGTGTGTAATCTATGCCACCCGAACATCTATATTGCATACAGGGAATACTATTTCATCCATAAATTCAGAATTTACTTTATATTATTCCAGTCAGAATAATACTGTACTTGCACACTAGAATGCAGTTCCCTCATATGGCTAACCCCAACTCTATTACTCTTTGCCCCCACCAGAAGCTCCCTCGGCTGGGCAGCACCGCGCCCGTGGCTCCTGCTTCCTCTCTGGATTACTGGAAGGACTGGCCCAGCTCAGAGTCCCCGTACTCACAAAGTTCAGAGCTCAGTCTGCAAATGCCCAGCGGTAGCGAGACCCCTCAGAGCAGCCCACTGCCTTCCTCCTCGCCTTTACTGTCCCTCCCCAAAGTCGCCAAACCCGTGGTGCCCCCGCTTACCCCGGAGCAGTACGAGTACTACATGTACCAGGAAGTGGACACTGTCGATCTCACACAGCAAGTCAAAGACAAACTAGCCAAGAATGGCATCTGCCAGCGGATCTTTGGCGAGAAGGTCAGTGCTTTTCACATCAGATACGCTTCCATTGATAACCCATCCGTCGTTCTGCTAAGAAATGATTTGAGTGCTTGTGTGTCGGCTTCTTTTTTATACTCCATGCAAATGTATCACTTTGTAATACCAGCTGCATCTTTCTTCTTATTGCATCATAAAATATCTTCATATTAGTTTCAGGGCTGTTTTTCTCTGAATCTCATGTACCGTATCCCCTGTGTGTTTGTGTGCGGGTTGCAGGTGCTGGGCCTCTCTCAGGGGAGCGTGAGCGACATGCTCTCTCGGCCGAAGCACTGGAGCAAGCTCACGCAGAAAGGAAGAGAGCCGTTTATACGCATGCAGTTATGGCTGAACGGCGAGCTGGGCCAGGCACTGATGCCAATGCCCGGACAGACACAAGGTAACATCCAGACACTGTTTACCATCACACACTCATGTGCACAGAGGAACTCTTTCTACAAAGCATCATAGGTGAAAATACAATCAAACGCTCTTTGGCAAATTTTCCGGGTTCTTGAGGCACCGCAAAAAAGAGCTGTTTTCAATTTGGAGATTCATTCAAATTTACCTGAAAATAACCAAAAAGTTGAGAAGTGGATCAGGACAAAGTTTGTCCTGATTTATGATAGTTCATAGATTAAAATGATAAATTAAATTAAATTATCAAATAAAATAACAATTCTTTTGATTGCATTTTGGTCTTTCATTTCTTTTTTTTTCTTTTTTAAAAAAAATCTGATCAATGTCAAATATTATTTATTGTGGTAAAATGTGTCAAGCAGTAAAATGACACATTGATGCATCCTTCATGCATTTACTTATTTATTTTATTTTATGTGCCAAATTTCTCATGCTTCAGAAGTGTTGCATCGCAAGTGTTGCATACGTGCGAGAATGTGTTACACACGCTATCTGAAAATAGTTAAAACTGATTTTGTCCTCATTTTGTGAAGTGATGATATCACTTAGATAATAATTTAACACGCATTATTTCATGCTCTGCAGATCAGTAGTAGCAGAGAACCCGGAAGTTCTTGTGTGACCTCAGTGTAGTTTCATCTATACAAAGAAACATGCATAGTGGCTCAAGACGGATGTGAAAGAGCTTCTCGTTCTGATGTGGCTTTGGTTTCTTGGTTTCACTACTCACATCCTGAGCAGTCATCAAAGCCACCATTCATTCGGCTTTCTTATCATTTGGCATGGGCGTTTGAGAATGCAAAACTCTCCCTCCTATCTCTTTTTCGCCAATCACATCCTCTACTCGCTAAAATTAGATTACTAAAATACAGTATCTAGCTCAGAAAGTATCGCAGGAAGAAAAGCAAGCTGCCTGGCCTCATGTTGAGATTGCCAATTTTTGACACTAAAAACACCTTTTTTTCTTGATGTATATCTTGTTTGATTTCAGAAGTTTCATTTTGACTTAAATGGATGGCTTATAATACAGGGCACAACTGAGAAGCAGTTAAAAAAAAAGAAGAAAAACATTATTTCCTGAAAATGCTAATGGCTGCATTCCTTTAATGGTTTGACTAATACTGGTTTTAGCCTGGCTTGAATAAATAACCGAGGGCAAACCAAATCTCAGTGTATTTCTTCAATAGTTTAGCCAGCTGTACCTCTTTCGGCCCTACGGTGGGAGAATTTAAATAACTCATGACTAAATGGATTCAGGATCATACTGTTGACCCACTTTTAGTGTGCAGTCGTTATGCTAGGATAATAGCATTCTGTTGATCGATTTCAGATGATTATCAAAGCGCTACGTAATCATTAGCACTTATGTTTAGGGGCTTGTTCAAATCCCTAACCCTTAGCATCACACTTTGGTGCGTTATTCTTCCCGCATTGTTTGTGCTACAGACCTGAATGATAACTGAAACTGACTTTCCTAAGCTATCATACTTATGGATGTGAAAATCTAGTTATTATTTTGCAGTTCAAGGCCTTTTTAAAACCCGTCATGCTGTTTATTAGCAGTCATCAATTTTTATATTTCCGTTGACCTGAATTTCAAGGAAAGGCATTGGGGGGTTGGGTTAAATCGCTGCAGCGTGGATGGGGAGGGGGTCTGTCTCATAGGGGCCATCCAGAAAAGGCCCCCTGGGCTCTCTCAAGAGCCTCCTTGAGCTGTTGTAATCAATTAGCCCATCAGTGCTGGAATATATGATAATTACCCACCTCTCCTCCTCTGTGACTGGCTGCCGAACGCACCATCATGCTCCAGTGGCTGATTAATATGCAAATAATCAGCCGATGGAATGATAAATTGGAGTCAAGCTGTGCGTGTGAGTGCGAGGCCGATTATGATGAATAGCACTTGCTCGCTGTCCTACTTAAAGAAGCTTTTCTCTGTCATTTTTACCACAAATTAAGCCGAGTAATATATACATTTTAGCAATGAGTTCAGCAAGAGGTGGGGAAAAAAAGGAATAGGAAATTATCAACTTTGAACTGAGACTGTTAACTTCCATCCTCTTGTTTAATCCAACCTGGGGAGAATTTAAAGGGACCTTTGTTAACCACACACTAAGACAAAAACACAAGGTTATTGTCATTTTGAAATATTCCCTTATTTTTTTAAGTCTTTACATTTCATTACATTACGTTACATTGGAAATATAAGAAGTCTTGTATGCTCACCAAGGCTGCATTTATTTGATCAGAAATACGGTAAAAGCAGTAATATTATGAAATATTACAATTTAAAATAACTTTTTATTTTAATATATTTTAAAATGTAATTTATTATTGTGATACAAAAGCTGATTTATTAAATGTATTAACTGATTAATTAAACATTAACATTATAAATGCCTTTACTGTCACTTTTGATCAGTTTAAAGTCTTTGTTGAATAAAAATATGTATTTCTTTAAAAAAAAATCTTTCTCAGGCAAATTTTTGATTATATATTTTGTATACACTTTTATTTTTTGATATTGCTTTTAGTTTTTTTTTGTTTCAGTATAGTTTTAGTTTTCAACCCCTTTAACAATATTATTTATTGTGATGATGTGGTTTTCACATTTACCTGCCTGGAAACATCACGTACAGGAAGTGAACCATGATTGGTTGTTTTATATTTATCAAACACTCCATTCCTCTCGTATAGGGTGAAAGAATACATCAATATAAAAGCATTTCTTTTTAAACAGTTACTTTTTTTCAAACTAATTTTTTCCACTTTTTATTTGATTGTCTTTATTTTTTATTAACCCTAGTAACCTTGGCATAAGGATATATGTTTACACATACATTCATCCGGTGACGTGCCAGTGTGGATAGTTGGGGAAAAAGTGTGTTTAAATGAACTGGCCAGGCTTGACCGATTTGCCAGATAATCTGAACAGCAGGCACCATAATGGCCCGAGCTTTAGAGGGTCTGTAATGGGTTTCTTTCTTCCAGCTGCCCTGTTCTGTGCCTCACAGCTTTCAGCACGGAGCACTTAGCACTGAGCTAATGCACCTCAGCGAAAAGAAAAAAACACTGCAAATGGTGGCAGGACACAGGAAAGAGCCTGAATGTGGATTTAAAACGGGACGTTTTTGATGACTCAGATTGATTTAGGTCAAGTGATTGATACAGTATATGCTGGTTTATAGAAAGAGATGTGTCGGTTATTGCTTGAAAATAGAGGACTACTTCACCCGGAAATGAAACTTTGTCATCATTTACTCACCCTTATGTCATTCCAAACCAGCATGACTTTCTTTCATCCACTGTAACTGCACAGAAAACCACAATGTTCTTCAAAAATGTTTATTTTGTTTTGTGCTGACTTTGCCAAAGAAGGAAAGTCATACAGGTTTGTAATGACACTGTGGTGAGGAAATAATCATTTTCATTTTTTGGCTGAACCATCCTTTTCAGATAAACCATGTGGGAACATTTTAAAAAGCAAGCTACACACTAAAGGTTAAAAAAAAAGTCTAAAAGACTACCGGTATGTAGATGTGGTTGTAACACCACGCACGGTTCTTCCTGTTCGCTTTCTGTTGTCCTCTAGCAAGTGTCCTGTATATTGCCTGTCCTTACTGACCCTCATTAGGACGACACACTCAACCGGGCTAAAACAAGCTCTCCTCCAGGGTGTGTGTGTGTATGCGTATGCATAGGTGTGTGTGTGTGTGAGTGAGTTGAAGAGCACTACATGACCCCTCATCAGTCTCTCCAGATCCGCTCCTCTGAATGTCAGTCCGTCCTTGCGATCGTCCAATCAGAACCCATATAAGATTAGACCGCGCTGTAGTTTGAGGTGAGAGCGCGTCGATCGGATGTTTTCGGGCCCGTTCGGGTTTAAACCTGTTGTGCGCCAATGAGACTCAATCTCATCATGCATCAAAATTAGGGCCGGACAGATGTAGGCTTTCACGTTTGCGCCGCTTATTCCAGCTTCAGCGTGTGTGTGTGTGTGCTCAGCCACATGTGTAGCTGCATTAACCAGCTGTGTGTCCAGATGCGGTCGCCCCTCCCGTCCTCTTTATCACACGCATACGCACTGGTTACTTGCAGCATGTCACAGGAACATCCTGTCATTCCTGCACGTGTCCCAAAAACACCTCCTACCTCCCTCGTTCCCCTCCCACACAGAGACACACACACACACACACACGCGCAGACCATGCCGCCAGTCAAACTGTCACCAGGCTGTGCGTGGTCTTGCTGCAGATCTGATATGACTGCCTGCTCCCCGCCTTGAGCGCCCTGCTCTCTGCTTGCCGTGTCCCCCAGCTCGGCAGGCAGCTAATCCAAACTGACGCTCCCTCCCGATGCTCTCTTCACCACCAGCACTGCACTGCACTGCCACAGCAAACCAATCAGAGAGTCGAGCTGAAAGGGCTAGAGGAAGATGGGAAATGAAAGGGGAAGAGTATTAGAGAGCATGTTAGGTGCTTGATGTCTACGTATTAAAGGAACAATTCACTCAAAATGAAAATGCGGTCAATATTTACTCGCTCTTAAACACATACATATGTCTTTCTATTTTCTGCTCAACATAAAATTCATTATTATTCATTCTAATTAATTGTTAATGTTAGTTATTAAAACGTAACCCTTTTTATTTAAAAATAAACATATAAAAAAAATAAAGATGCGTAAGTTTGGTACAATAATAACTGTTGGTAAGAATTTTTTATGTTTTTGAAAGACTTTTTATTTCCACCAAGGCTGGGTTTATTTGATCAAAAATTAGACAACATATCTTTATTGATATAAATGATTCTCAAAACATTGTGCTGCTTAATATTTGTATGGAATACTTCTTCCATAAAATTCTTTGATGAATATAATGTTAAAAGGAAGAGCATTTATTTGCAATAGAAACCACACTGTCACTTTTGATCAATTTAATGTGTCCTTGCTAAATATAAATAATTAATTTGTTTAAAAAATCTTACTGATCCCAAGCATTTGAACTATAGTGTATTTTCGGCCTTGGAGATTCTTCAATAAAATATATTTTTTCTGTTTCATTAAAGTTTCATTGTTGGAAGAGCTAACTCGGTATGAACATATTAATTCTCAGAACACCAAACACGTTTAACTCCCTTCCTCCTTAATTTATTTGTCTCATTATGCTTCAAGAGAAGCTGTGACTTGGCATGACATGATGCATCTGTCACTGTCCATCACTTCCTGTTGCTGAGCAGGAGAACCTTGTTTAGGGTTACGGTTTCATTGGCTACTCACTCCATATTTAGACAGATCTTCATTCAGGCCTTCTGTCGATAAATAATGCCCAGCCAACGGACGAGGTCACGTGTTGCGTTGGCGCAACGTCTTAATTCGGTTCCTCTCGTTTCCATAGAGATTACTCCGAAGACCTCAGCCAGCTGCAGTCCTGCCCCAGAATCCCCTCTGAGTTCGGCTGAGGAGTCGGTAAAAAGCCAGCAGGAGGAGCAGATGTGCCGAGCGTCCATCCAGGAGCCCAGCGAAACTTCCGAGTCCCAGCCTGGCACGCCTCTACCGTTACCTCTGCCGGGACACGGGGGTCTTAGCATACAAGAGATGGTGGCAATGTCACCCGAGCTGGACACCTACGCCATCACTAAGAAAGTAAAAGAAGTTCTCACAGATAACAACCTTGGTGAGTGTGTTCAATTAACCCAATGGTGGCCAGTGTACCTCAGTGAACAAAATTTGGACTATCTCTAATCTACTCATAATTTATAGTAGTTAAAACTACAAACATTCTACGTTCTGAAAAAGTAATCCTACACTATAGGAATCGTGGTTGACTAGTTGAGTTATTCCTAGTATATATTTTTTTATATATTTTTGCGGCTGTTTTTTGCAAATTTTATTATCATTTTTTAAATATAGAAATTATCAAATATAAAAAAAAGATATACTAGAACTTTTTAATAACTTTAATGTAAAAATATTATTTTCAAATGTTTATATGAATTAACATAAAAAAAAACATTAAATTAACATCACAAACATTATAAGTATACATAACAACATACAAGACAATACTAAAACAAATCAACAACAATCATTGCATTTCAAATTTGAACAGCATTGGACACAAAAGGTAACTGAAAAACTTTCTTCATTGCATGTGGTCTCCCTGATGGCAACAGGTGAAACTCACCATGAAGAGGGTGAGACACATCCCCTACTATCACTAAAGCCTTTTGCTTGATTTTACATTTTATGTGTATAGATCATTCAGATGTTTCTGTGTCTTGCCAAATATCTTACTGGCTTCATTTACAATCTTGGACAGCATGACCCTGTTTTTAACACTCAAATTACCATACCACGAGGTCATGTTAAAAGTTAAAATATTTCAACAACATTTGCATAGACCATTTCAAGTGATTTAACCTCCTGATGAAATACAACCTTTGTTGTAAAACTAAATTGAACATCTATGGGTAGGCGGATTCACAACAGCTTTGGCACCTATGCTCTGTTGTTATGCATCATCATCATCATCATCATCATCAGTGTTCCGTGTTCTCAATGCTGGAATTAGGGAGATTTCATGCGCAAGGGAAAGTGGTCCGCAAATTGCTTGTCCAAGTGGAAAAGTTTGACGTTTTTTAGATATCGATCACCGAAAAACACACTGTATTTGAAACAAAACTAACTAGACTAAATCAAATGGAAAAAATTCAAATGGTTGTTAATTTGCATTATTTCAACTTATTTTTTTCAAAAATACCGATTTTTATTTATATATTTATATTTTACTTAAATGTTATTATAATAGGCTACTTGCATTTACATTTACTATGCTTGTGTTTTATTTATAATACTTTTTTTAAATGTATTTATATATTTTTTTTTTACATATCGTAACGTACAGTTAAGCTATAATTGGTGGTTTTCATTTACTAATAAGGTAGAAAAAATGCCACACATAAATCGACATAAGTCGTGTTTTTTATTTGTCGTCCATGATTTCGATTTGTCAGAAGCATTCAGCATGCATTTAATAGATACAGTACATCATGTTTTTGTCCTGGAGAGAATGGCTCTCCACATGAGAGGACAGGTGGAGGACAGGTTGGCCCTGCTTTAGCACTTAATGGCCGTCCACTCCGACTGTCCCTGCCATAATTAATGAGAGGTCGAATGAGAATGCCACACTGGACACAGCTACTTTCTCCTTCACTGTTTGTTTCAACTCGCATCAACCGTTGTCCTTATGTTCAAAAGAGAATTGACCAAAAACACCAGTACTTTCTCTTTGTGAACTTTGTGTTTACACTTTCTTCTTTTATAGTCATGTGATCACACACACAATATAACAAAGGAAAGTACGGATATATCGCGCAGACGACACCTCAGCGTGATACTGTGACGGTCTCTTTCATCTCGCAGATTCTCATTTCCCGACGTGATGTTTGTCTCGGGAGCAACAAAGATTTTGTTGTGCTCTGTAGTGGTATTGACCTGTATAAAGTGCAAAATGTAAAGACAGCTGTGTTGATACGAGTCTGCGCGGAGAGAGAGAAGTAATCTTCTGGGATCTCAGGCTTTTGTTTTACTCTGGGGAACATTTCCTTTTTGAACATAGACGGATCGCAGTTATTGTCGAGAGGATTCAGATGCCTTTTATTTAGGTTAAAAAAAAATTTTTTGAAAGCTTAAGCGGCCGTTGAAAACAGCTTGAAAGCACCTTGAAAACAGTTTGAAAAGTGCCTTGTCTTAAAGGTGGAGGTTAAAAGCGAAATCAGCAGGGTTTGTTTGATCAAACTTTGATGCCATATTACAATAAAAGCATGTTCTTAAATACATTTTTAATAGTAATATTGGCCCAGAATAAATGATATTACAGTGGCCTCAAAACACATTTAGACACTTAAGAAAGTTAAACTGTATGAATGTCTTCCATTTTATACCAAAATGTCAAACCAAGTGGCATTTTCCCCACGAGAAAAATAGCTCAAAATACATTAAGTAAAACATTTCACAAAAATAGGTTTGTTAATGCTAAAACAATAAATTGTCAAATGTTATTTGGACACTTTCAGGATGTCCAGCATGAGTGGAACATGTTGACATGAAGGTTTCTTGACAGATACGATTGTCTGTGTTTACAGGCCAGCGTCTGTTTGGAGAGAGCATTCTGGGTTTGACGCAGGGCTCTGTGTCTGATCTGCTGGCCCGGCCCAAGCCCTGGCATAAGCTCAGCCTGAAGGGGCGAGAGCCGTTTGTACGCATGCAGCTATGGCTGAGCGACCCGCGCAACGTGGAGAAACTCATGGACATGAAACGGATGGAAAAGAAAGGTAACCTCTCCTCTAAAGGCATCTGCCGCAGTCTGGCCGCACACCAACAAAGACCTGTTTGCAATTGTCTGTGTTGTTTCAGAATGTTTTTATTTCACTGTTTATTAAAGTGCTTCAGTTTGTTCAGTGTCGGTTTAGTTGGCAGGACGGTTGAAAGACTGTCTGGTGTGGGATTTTATTAATCTTTTCTTGTTTTATTACTTGACGTTGGAGCTGTGGTGCAGCAGATTGCTTGATCCATTGTGCTCACTTGGGTTGAGTTCAGCGTTTTTTTCACTAACAAAGTGCTGGTGCCCAATCTGGTCCTGTTCCATATGAAGAGAAGGAGGCTCAGGGACAGAAAAACGTTCCTCAGTGTGCAGGATAATGTCCTTAAGACATTTCATTTTTAAAAGAACAGCTCAATCTGGCTACATTGATGCAAAAACAAAACTTATAATTAACAGAACTATCTGACTTTTTGTTATTCTGCTAAATTACTTAAGCCACTTTAAAATCTCAAATTATTTTTTAATAAAAAATGTGTGATATGTAAAATGATTGGTGTATTATTTTCAAGTTGCTTCTGGCTGTTACAGCAGCTTATAGTTGATTAAAGACGCTGAATTTCGCTACCGTTCAAAAAGATTACAGTATATATATATATATATATATATATATATATATATATATATATATATATATATATATATATTTAAATAAGTCTCTTATTTGATCAAAAATACAGTAAAAACTGTAATATTATGAAATATTACTACAGTCTAAAATAACTGTTTTCTATTTAAAAAAAAAAATTATAATAATTTATTCCTGTGATGGCAAAGCTGATTTTTCAGCATCATTTCTCCAGTCTTCAGTGTCACATGATCCTTCATAAATCATTCTAACATGCTTATTTGGTGCTCAAGAAACACTTCATATTGTTATTAATTTAATTTCATAGTATTATTAATAGTATTCTTTAATGAATAGAAAGTTGAAAAGAACAGCATTTATTCTACATTTTGTAACACTATACATGTTTGTTTTGTCACTCTTGATTGATTTAATGAATTCTTGCTTTTGATTTGAATGTTAGTGTAAAAGAGTTTGTTACATTTGTAACAATATAACACGATGTTACCTGATGTTAAATGTACAAAGCTACGAGTAATACTAATAAATGAAGACTTGTTCTTACATCTTTCCAATAACAGAAAAAAAAAGCCCAGCATCTGTGTATTTTTCTGCACAACTATTATAGAACTGCCCCTTTTGTCATGTGTCCATATTTACATTCAGCACCTGCTAATTATGGGCAAGCGTGCGTTTGTGTTTATCCGGTATTGATTCCAACAGGCGCAGGAGTTGCAGAAAACAATCTTTAAGCTGCCTCTCGTCAGCGCGCCTCACTTTAATGTGAAGAGATGCGCGAGATGCCGGAGATGAGCCGGTCAGGCAGAGGGAGGCCTGATGGGCTGTTTGATTGCTCTTTTTTTCCCTCTTTAATAGCCCAGATGTGTCCTCTGGCTGCCGAATAGGCCGCACATGCTCTGTGAGGCCGCTCGTCGCTCCGCTGTCTGGATTGATGAGGGTGGGAGATGTCAGTTCCATGATCGACTGTGACAGGCTGACGGCTCTGTGGGGCTGGCTTACTTAAAGTCCACTGCACCCAGCGCCGGGCCCGCACGCCTGCGAGCTTGCAGCAGGCCAAGTGAACATTCCTGGAGTCATTAGGCCTGTTTAACACTCCTCTCGGGCTAAAAGTGACATTACTGGTGCTCCCTGGGTGACGATGACGATGATGGTTTTGTTATGAGTCAGGCTTTTGCGGTCCGTGTGCGCGGAGCGGGCGAAACTCGGGGGGACCTCCTCGTTAGAGTGAAACTGGCTCCACCATTTACCCCTAAAGCCCACTGTGCGCTTGCCAGGGACAGAAAGCAACAGCTTTGCTGTCGTGTTCTTTCTATCTGTTTTTGTCTCTCTCTCCACCTCGCTGTTTTTTGCTCTAGCTTTACAGAAAAGAGTATGAGTTTGACCTCGGCGCTGGCTAGAGGCACAAAGCAAATTAGCCTTGCTTGGCCCTTGTTCTGAGAGTTTTAGCTACCAGCGGAATCTTTTACCATTGCTGTTGCCAAAGGCTCCTCTTCTACAGACACTGAAACGCAACGGAAATGACAAATTTCACACACAGCTGTGTAGTGAGCTGTACTGCACTTTTTTTAATCAGAGCAGGGATATTGATGCGCTTGATGTCTGTTCGTTTAAAAAAAATTGAAAGACATACTGGTTAAACAGTGTTATTGTTTCTGTAAATTGTTCTTAGTAAGCTGTAAATTGTTTGAAGGAGGAGGAGTGATTGGTGTTTTGAGAACATTTGCTCAGCCTATCATGAACAGCTTTCTCCTGGCCTAGTTGGGCCAGTATTTCAGATTTGTACTTGCTCGGCCAACATTTTTACTGGCAATAACACTTTTAATCTGTAATATTGTAAAAAAATATTGTAGGGATAATGTAGAACGAGGCGGTTGTTATAGCGAATACAACCATGACAGGCTGATCGGGACCCCGACGCGAAGCGGAGAGGTCTTGAATCAGCCTGAAGGGGTTGTATTCGCTATAACAACCGCCTCGTTCTACATTATCCCGCTTATTACATGGCTACCCACCAAATAAATCAATAATTTGACACAAAATATTGATTTAAAAAGGAGTTTATTGATTTAAAAACGATTGTATTGCTTCCGCTAAAGAAAATAGTCCGTTCCGTCTCTACGGTTAGAATCCTGCGTCCATAGCAACGCTCTGTTTTTCATGGCAACGGTGTGTTATACTTCGCAGCGGTTTGTTATCAAGAAATAACAGACCGTATTCTACATTGGAATTCAACCAAGCCATGTAATAATACAATTTAAAATATATACAAAGTTCTGTCATGAAACTCTAGATGGCGCAGGCTGATGGGTCCTTAATTTAACCTGCTTGCAATCACATCATTATCTATAGGGCACAGCTGATTGGTTCCTGCTCTATCAGCAGCCAATGAGCTCGCTGCTCAACCTTCAAATACTTGGTTGGCATTTGCCTTCGAAGCATCATTACTCTGGTCTTTAGTGTCACATGATCCTTTAGAAATTATTCTAATATGCTGATTTGGTGCTCATGAAATATTTCTTATTATTATCAGTGTTGAAAACAGTTGTGCTGCTTAATATTTTGTGGAAACTGTGATACATTTTTCAAGATTCTTTTATAAATAGAAAGTTCAAAACAACAGCATTTATTTGAAATAGGAAATTAAATGTGTCATAAATGTCTTTACTGTCACTTTTGATCAAATTAATATAACATATAAACTTTTTTTTTTTTTAAATAAAAAAATACAGTAGCTGGAGATTTTACACTTACAATTTAACTTTGCAACATCTAGAAACAATTACGTTGAATAGACATGATGCAAAACATTGCTGATTTATCATTTTCAACCTTCTTTAATTGACTCTCACAAAAAAATAGATAATCTAAGTTGGGCATTTAGACCACATTACTTTATTTAAATTAACATAATTAGCAAAAAGCATAAAACATTTAAAAAAACAAAAAAACAATGTGTACGACAAATAAAAATACATGTACAACAAATGCAAAACTTTATGAAAGCATAGTTCATCAGGTTCTCTTTATCGTTAAGCCCCGATGAATCTACTTTTTGTTGGGGAAGTTTTTATGTATTTATTTATAGTTATTATTTTTGCAATGCTGGTGGGATAATGGTGGAATCAAATATCTGAGTCAAATTCACAAAGACCTTGATGCAATAATAATATTTGTAATCAGAGACTGCCCCCTACTGACTTGAGAGAAATACAGCATTCAAGCACTGTATTAACTATAATTGAATCTACAGCATCTAACACACTGTAACCACCATAGACACTGAGGGGGACACATTGCCCCCATCCCCCCCTTGTTATTTTTATTTTAATTTTTTTAAGTATTGACAAATCAATATGAGGCAATCTTGAATATTTCCTGTTCAACAAAATCATGTGATATGCTTTTGTTTATGTATATTCTCTGATTGAATTTACAGCTGTTTTCCATATGTGTTTTCCAGCCTACATGAAGAGGCGCCACAGCTCCATTGGTGAGAGTCATTCGCTGGACAGTGGTCTGTCAGGAAGTGACCTCATTCAGTGCGCCAGCCCCCAACACCTCTCCCAGCAGCAGCAGCAGCAGCAGCAGCCCCAGCAGCCCCATCTGAAGAAACCCCGTGTGGTTCTGGCTCCAGAAGAGAAGGAAGCTCTGAAGAGAGCCTACCAGCAGAAGCCTTACCCCTCCCCTAAAACCATCGAGGAGTTAGCGAGCCAGCTCAACCTCAAAACCAGCACAGTCATCAACTGGTTCCACAACTACAGGTATGGTGGCACTTAAGGCTGGTTCACACCAAAAAATATTACTGAAATAACTAGGGCTGCTCGATTATGGCGAAAATCATAATCACGATAATTTTGCTTAATATTGAAATCACAATTGTTTAAAACGATTATAGCTGGGTCAAATTGATATGATCAAAGTCTTATTTCATGATACGAGTCATTTTAAATGTTGGTGAAATTTCACAATTATCAATACTTCAGGAAAAACTAATACTTGGTAAATGAATGTAAGTAAAAGTCCTCAAAACAGTTACAGAAGACAAGTAAACAGTCAGCAATACAATAAGAACAAAGAAACTAAGTTACAAACTAACCAACAAAAAATACAACAGAACAAATTACAAATTAAATAAACAGTCTTCACAGTGGTATTCAGATAAGTTTTAGCCTACAACAAAAAATTGAATAAAGTAAACACATTAAATATAGACTAATCCTTATTAAAACTACAGTTTAGTCATTCAAGAGTAGTGAGTGATTTTATCTTTGTCTTTTGTTGTTTGATTAACAATATCACTGTTACATAGCGCTCTTTCTCAGTGTTTACATTCACTTAAGACATAACCGACTGTGTTTACGAGGATACTTACCAAAACGGCATTTCGACATATTTGTGTGTAGGCTATTTGACCGTTTAGGCAAGTATCTAAAGCCCACAGTATACTTTGCTTATGCACGTTCCGCCCCGTCTCGGAGCGTGCGCACAGGAGTCTGCCTAGGAAACAGTATCTCTTTCGCGGCTTAATACACTTTTAATAACACATGTTTAATATCAAGCACGTCCTGCAGTTTAGCAGCAATAGACTGCATTTTACAACTCTCACTTATTTGGTTGATTTGGATGTCAAGTTTGGGCTTTTAGGGAGGAACGAAAGTGCACCGCTGTGAAGGAATGGAAGGTGCGCAGAATAGAATGCGGCAGCTGCACAATAATCGTTTCACGTCGATTATCTTGTTTTCATATTCGTTGGAAGCCGAAATCGAAATCGAAAATCAATTACGATTAATCGCACAGCCCTAATATAAGCATCCACACAAATTGACAATAATATTCTGCCTTAAATGCTAGAGCTTGGGTGGATACTGATTAGCTGTCAATGTGTTTATCGTTGATCAGCTGTAAAAAAAATCATTCTGAAAGTTATTCCAATTATATCGTTCTTCTGTGTCGTTATACTTGTAGTGTGGACTTCCCTATTCTCATAGAATTAGAACGATTATTCACGAGTTCACACTTACATCAAATTAAACTGAGTAAAGATTATGCGTATTTGGCGTGCTGTCCGGGGGAGGGCTCCGGGCTCCGAATTTTTTGCCCGTACCCAGAGTAATGGAGGTAAGTCTTCTGTATAAGTCCTCTTAATTCGTTGATTGGGTTGATTAACTGAATGTGCTCCATTCGTGTTTAATTAGCTTTGATTATCTGAATGTGCTCCACAGGTGTTTAATTAGGTTTAATTATCTGAACGTGCTCCTCCCGAACTTTGTTAATAAAACATCATTAGTTACCACTTGCCTGTATTCCCGTTCTCATGAGTCTTGTTCTTGTTTTCGCAGGTCCCGTATCCGACGAGAGCTCTTTATAGAAGAGATCCAGGCTGCGGCGGGCGAAGGCGGGTCCCCATCGGCGCGGGCCGGGAAGTCTGGGGGCGAGGGAGACAACAGCTGCGACGGCACTGAGTCCGACAGCACAGCGGAGGGCCGACCGAGTGGCTCAGAGGAGCGCAAGCGCATCCTGGAGAGCCCCGGCCTCAGCCACAGAGACGAAGAGGGCGAGGGCGAGTTCCCCAGCGCTTCGGGCACCAGCAGGCCACGGGGAGGTATCATAGACAGCCTGTTCGGCATTCCGGAGTCCGTATCTGTTCCCACTGCCGCTCCAACCCCCTGCCGAAACCCAAAGGACAGCAGTCTGCGCAAGAAGAAAGCAGCCAACCTCAACAACATCATCCATAGGCTGGAGAAAGCGGCGAACCGCGACGAGCCTCACGAATGGGAGTTCTGAGCCACCGCCATGTTGTCGTTTTATTCTCACTTTGTCCCTCACTGAGCTAACCTGGCCAAGCCTGGTGCACACACACCACCGGTTAACCCAAGGGTTTTCAAATCGCTGTTTAGAAGTGGGCTATCAGAGATGAGAACAAGAAAAGGAAATGAGTTTTTAGTCTGTTTATTTTGTGAAGCACTTAACAGCCCTGCTGGCCACAGGGCTGTAACACCATTGGGTTATGGTGAAGACACAAAACTTAAAAGCACAGGAGAGGGAGCGTTCCCCACTAAATATTCTCAAGACTGGCGACAGTCACAAAAAAAAAACAAGTACACACTATGATATCACAGTGTCTCTATTTCTAGTAGAGATGTTCTCACCAACATGCTGAATAACTGTTACAATAATTTATCAGTTCTCAAGACTCTTGGGAGTTTCCTCTTTTGTATCATGTATGCTTCGGCCATCAGCAGAGACTAGTTCGAACCGGTTTCAAACCAAAAGTCAAGCATTTAAAAGCAAGTGTTGGCTGAAGGAACACGGGTGCACCGTCCCACCTGCCTCTCCCTCCCTACCCCAGAGGAGGCCATCCAATGGCTATGCAACTCTAGTACGCAATGGATTCCAGCGTAATGGAACCCGCATTATTTTCACAGTTCGGAAGCTTCTCCGATGTGAGAAGAAAATCCTTTTTATAGCAATTAAGTTGCCACCGAGAGATTGCACAGTCAGTTGACTCTAAACAGCACTCCTTTTGATTTTACACGCCAACGGCCTAAAAGAGAAAAAAAAATCATGCGAACGAAAAATAATCGTCGTAAATAAGAATCCACGTATCATGCAAAAATTCATACTGTTGTAGTAAGGTCGACGCAAATGGGAGATGGGAGAAATTTCGTAACTTGATAGCTAAGTGTCAATTTTTATCGTTATTTAGGTCTCTTGTAAGGGTAGCGCTCGTTTATTTTTTTTTCCATAGCTTTAATCGCCTCCGCGACTTGCGTTTTGAAGCTCGCAGAGGTCTTGTTTAATAATAAACGTCCTTTTAGGCCAAAACAAAGACAGATAGTGAAGAAAAAAAGGATTTGTACAGTACTTTGAGTAAATATTCCTGACAAGATATTTTTTAAAGAGAATGAACAAGCCTGATTTTTATCCTCTTATAAAAGAACCATACATCAGAGACCTCTAACCAAGTTGGGCGGTTTGGGCCCATAGAATTACAATTCTAATCCAATATCTATGGTGTTATAAATTCTAATTCTATGGTGTGGCCGTGGGCCACTGCACTGTATGGGCTGGTCCTCAGCACCAGGGTACCGGACGCTGAGTATGCGGGCTCTCGTGCAAACTCGAAACTTCAGGTTTTTCACCAGCTTCTCCATTCGCTGTTCACACGAGCTTTTCAGAGTATGTTCACGGCACGCATCTGTCCTCCAAGACAACTGGAAAAACACCTTGCAAAATGGACTTTTTCATACTGTACATGACGGAGGACTCGGGACACATCTTCATCCACATTTCTTGTTTAACACATAAAAAAGAGGAAAATATGTAGATTGTGAATGAAAAGCTCTTTTAACGTTAGGAACCTGAGGTGAATCGCTACACATGCGCGTCAGAGGACGCGGCGAGGACTTTGCACCTCTGTAGAAACGTTCTTTCTCTCCTGAAACACCTTTCAAAACCTGCTCACTTTTCACCTCCGGCCCTTGTGTCATTGTATGCAGTTGATTTTGTGAACGAAAGCACAGAACGGTGGTGCCACGCGCTCGTCTGTGTGCGAACCTTGAGTGTGAGGTTGTTTGTGTGTGTGAGTGTGTGTGACTGTTGACAAGAGCGATCTATATTTGTATATTACTACTACTACTCGCCACAGGCTGTGGAAGCAAACACCTCCTCACGTCCCTAAGCTATTTAGCAGTCCTGCAGCATATCACATAGTACATTTAAGTTCTTTTTATTTACACGCATAAACTAATGGTAGATTTTTTTTTGTTTGTTTGTTGGTGTGGTTTGCTTATTTATAGATGCTGTCTTTTACATATTGATGTCTTATATTGTTATACGTGTTCTTTTTTTTGTAATGGAAGGGACTATAAAAGGTCAGGTTACATATTTTTAGACTAATAGACTGCCGGCAGTATTGGATTACATTTAAATGATGTACTTTTGATACATGTCTATTGATTAATTCTGAAGATTATCATTTTTTTTCTTTTCATATATTTTACTCTGTTAGTGAGCTGGATGAACAGTTGCTACGTTGACAAAGGAAGCAGAATTATATGTATTGCATTAATGATTTTAATTAGTACGCATTTTAGATGTTTTAACAATTTAAAAAAAAATGACAATTCAAGATGAATTGCATTTGGCTGTATTCACTCTACAAAGGCAACCCGATTGATGCTCTTGAATTAGGTTTTCAGGTAATTAATTAACCTGCGAACGTTCTGAGATTACATTTGTTATCGCAATCAAGCTTAGTTGCTACATTGAGCCAGTGAACAACTGGTAGTTAACGTCACTGAAAATAGCTGTTGCTTTGAGCTGCACCTTGAGGAATTGGTCTTTTAGGTTTTTTATTTTTATTTTTTAAGTAGGAATGAAATTCACTTGATGTCGTTCGGTTGCGTAAAAATTTACGCCGATTAATCTTGGAGAACAATGTCGGTTTAAAACTACCTTTGGCCTTTTTTATATGTGCCAATGAATGATTCAAAATCAAATTAGTCTCTTTAAGACCTAACGAAAGCACAGAGAGATACTTCATGAACCAATGTTTTATCAGAATATACGAATACGTCGAAGCCCGTGACTGTTTATCAAACTTTCTCTCCACATCTAACATTGGAGTGCCTTCACTGAAAACTGTTCGCTATTAGAATCGCGTCGTCTTCATTCCAAGTAAGTGATTGGAAATATCGTGTGTCAGATACCACGTTTTAGCAATTTTCGCCAGCAAGTTCAATAATAAGGTCTCATCTAGTCTCAGGTCATAATATTCTGTACTTTTAGGGTGTCTGTATTGTTTTATCTGAGAGAAAACAGCTGTCCCAGGATTCAGGCTTGGTTATGAAAAAAACCAAAGTTTTTACAATGGCAATTTCAATCGGTTAACTCCACATTTTTTTGTCCCAAATGTCGTTTTAATCATTTCTAGGCATTCATTAGATGTTTTATTTTATTTTGTTATTGTGTTGTATTGTAACGGTAAGTTTCCCCCGCGCTGGAGGAAGTTCACAGATGGATTTGGCATGTGGAAACTCTTAAATGATTTGTAAAATAGACTGTAGTGTGGACCAAATTGTCAAAACAGACAAATCAACTTGTAAAGACTCTTTTCCGATCATAAACATGTGATTTCAATTGAAGAAGAAAAAAACACACATTTAAGGAGCACATTCAGATCTGGTCTATATTAAGGACGCTTTTATATGTCTGCCACGTTCTCACTGACTGAACCGTAACCGTACTGTTGATATCATGGCATGAAACACTTAGAATAACACTTAGAAACAACGAGTTTCCAGACGATTCTCAATGCAAGATGTCCAGCACTTTTTCTCTGCTTTTTGCTAATATTTTTCTATGGAAAGTATTGCAGATGACTAAACACATCAACATACGACTGCACAGACAGCACATTTATATGATTTCTTTTTAAAAAAAAGACAAAAAAAGAAAAAAGAAAAACAAAGCAAAAAAAAAAGAAAAAGATCATCATTATTGATATTACATTGGTAGTCACGAGTAGCATTAATGTAGATATTCGTCCGTAGCTTAGTTCGCTAGTGGTGTCATAATTGTTACCTCGTTTATTCCCTCACACTTTACATCACTTCCTGAGACAGTATGTTCTTTCTTCACCTGAGACAGTATGTTCTGAACAGCCACAATTTGTTTCATTGTATCCCAGATGGAGATTTTCTCTCTCTTTGTTTTTAAAGTTGTGTAATTGTGTTACATGTGAGGCGAGCACGACGATTATACACCTGTCTCAGCGAGAGCAACAATTTAACGTAGTTATCATGATTCATTTCGACCAACAATCTATGGAAATGGGATGTCTTGATCACGACATTCAGATCTCTCTTTTTCTCTCTCTCTGTTGTTGCTCTGTATGCTGTAATATGGGTAATATGAAGCCTTGTAATGAAATATGACAGGCAGCTCCCAACACAAGCTGGTATCCTATAGATTCTCCTTAGGTCTCTCAAAGCTCAGGTAGAACCTCGGTTTAGCACAGTCCTTTTGTCCATTAGTTTGTTGGTGACACTTTCCCTCTTACACCTGCTAACGACAGTTGTATGGTTTATTTTTCTATGTGTCATGGTTTTGAACCACAAGATGGAGCTGAATCCTCCATTTTACCTGAATAAAGACTCTTCCACTTTGTTCTCTTGATATGTATTTAGTTCGGTTGGTTTTTCCTTTGTGTATCATCATGTAGTCTTGTATTCTGTTCCCAGCGCTGTTCTAATCCAAAATGAAAAAAGCAATATCACTGTTTGAAATTCATTATATTATTATTATTATTCCTCATAACCACCATAGGTGTATTAACTGAAGTAAATATCTTTTGTACAAACACATTATCACTGTACTCTGCATTTATTTGAGTATTTCTGATGTCAGAAATTTGAACCCATGTTCAAGCAGCCCAGGTCAAGCATCATTTACATGTCTAAATGTTTTATGACAACAACAGTTATGCACATGTGTATCTATTATGGGGATGTGTCTTTAAGCACCCAAATGAAACTACAACACAAAAGTCTCAAAAATAAACATTTACTGCTAGAAACACCACACTTCCATACAATCAATGACCGAAGACAAAGTTGCTGAAATATTTTGAATAATTTATTTTTTCTTATCTACATCCACATATTCCTCCATGCATTTAAATAACCAGAAGGTACACTTAAATTGCATTGTTGTAATTTCAGCAAATCTCCATTTCCAGGTTCATCCCAATGTGAGATTGAACCAACATTTTGTATTGGCAGTCGACATTCTTATAGCCAATCAGAACTCCAGAACCTTTCCATCATTCTTCCAAGTGATTTAGTTACACTTTAATTGTCATGTCACAGACGTTTATTTGAACACAATACTTGACAGTTATTATAAAATTTTAATTGGTGGCTTAGGTGAAGTGAAGCCAGACAAATAATATTAATAAACTGGTAAGTTTTTACCAATGGCCTTTGTGCAAAATAAAGCCATAAGTGTTTATTATTCCTTAGATTTTGAATACAGTTCAACAGATGAGGTAGAGCACACAATTATAGCTACAATGGCACAAATGATAATATATAATTATCATATCATGTGGATATTTAATGGATATCTTGCCAAAGTATTAACTTTGAGGGGGGTGTTGCAACTGTCCGTATGTAAAAGAAAAGGTAAATGTAAAATATCAGAACCATATATTTGTGTGTTGACTGTTAAAATGTGAGAGATATGCTTCAAGTATCCCTGTATCATAATCACTTGCTAGACTTTAGGCTAAATAAGATTGCCATTGCCATAGCCAGCATTAACCCCACAGTGATCTCCTTCAACCTGCCCAGTTTCACATCCTCATAGTTCTCCTTCCTCTTCTTGAGTATCTCTTCTCTGCGCTGCCGGAGCTGCTTCTCTCTCTGAAGTTGTTCTCCATAGTGTGATCTGATGAAGGTATCAAAGTCGAAGATGTTTTGCTGGGCGACTCCAACAGAGGGGGAGTGTCGGGCTCTGGTCTGCTGTCCTGATGCTGAACTCTCTCTACCAGTGGGTTTACTGGATCCCAGCAGGTCTGCTTGACTCAGGATCCCTCGATTATATTTCCTCCTCAGAGCTTTATTACCCAGGACGTGGTAAGCCTCACTGATCTGAGAGAACATGAACGTGGCCTCCTCGCTCCCTGCATTCTTGTCCGGGTGATATATAAAGGACTGTTTATAGTAAGCAGTCTTGATTTGAGCATGCGTGGCTGTAGGAGACACTCCCAAAATGTCATAATAACCAGACTTTGATTTGTATAGTGGCTCATCTCGACTGCCGTTATTTTGCGAGCCACTGTAAGCTCTGGTGAAAGACACAAACTGAGAATTTGCAATTCCATAGAGAGTCTTTTTATGAAGTTTTCCATGTGTTCCCCAACTTGAGCTCTTCCAGGACGGCACGTGCACTGGAGATGCATTAGACTTAAATACACGACAGATATTCCATTTACTAATATTTCCAGAGCAGAAGTTCAACGGTACTTTCAAGCTGTGTGTATCTCCACCAGCACCCGTGAAGCGGGAGAAGAGTCTGTTTACATTCTCTTCTGAAGTCTCCAGAACAGCCGGGCTGGTTTCAGAAAGTCCTTTAACAGCGCGGACACTCTCATTTCGAGTCTCACAGAGCAGTAGTGACTTTGTTAAAGCTGCAACATAAGCTGCCTGTGAGACGGGTTTATATTCTTTATCCAAAAGCGGGAGATTTTGCGGTTTTAAACGCTTGTAAGCTTCTCTCCCGAACCGGTGTCTGACCTCCGCCATTGCGCAGACTGAGAGATCACCTAAAACAACAAACCTCATCAGTTTCCGTGAGCAGCAGAGTGACCAATCAGATTTGCCCTTCTTTTCAGGTTGAGTGAAATTTGGCCAATGCCGTGCGAGGAGAATATTTCCATGAAAGAGATTGGTGCTCGTTCAGGCTGTTGTTACATCATAATTGTTGACTGTAGGATATGGGTCATTCCTACAATTCAATTTTTAAAATGAAACACAGTTTTTGTTATTCATTTATTTATATTCATTCATAAATTATTTATTTATTCATTAAATAGTATAGGTCAAAGTATCAACATAAAGTGGACAGTAACTATCACTATTATTACTTCAAGTTAATCACTAAAATGTGTTTTTAGATAATGTTACCATAGACATTTAATTGTAATGAAAAAAGTGTTATTTCAGCTGCTCTGTGTGCAGGAGAGAATGACCGTAGATGATTTTAATGGGCCCTAATAAAATTCTATTCCGTAGAAATTTAGCATTATAAATGTTATTAAATGTATTGGGGACACATACAAAAACACTTAATTTATCCTGGTAATGCACTGCTTTCTAAATTCAGTTCATTTAACTTTTATTTGTATAGTGCTCTTCACAATATAGTTTCAAAGCAGCTTTACAGAAAATGCATGTGTACATTACCATTTAGAGTGTTATCAGAGGTGACTGCTTACAAATAATGTATTTCAGAAATGTAGCCTACATAGCCTATACAAATCACGCAGTTAGCTAACATCCCCCCAGTTCCACAGACAATTCTTAAGTCTCAGACTAAAATGCATGTTTGAGCTGTTTTAACTGAAAAACAATATCTTTGTCTCAAGAAGTCAAGATTGACACCAGTAATGTTTTTTCTTTTCTTTCTAAGGCATGTATATAAAAGCCTAGTCCTGGCTTAATTTAAGCCCTGTCTGTGAAACCAGGCCAATTATGTATTAATTTTGGGCAGACACTATGAGCTTATACTGAAGTAATTACAAGTTGTGAGCATAATGATTACAGTATAGAATTTAGCATTGGTGCATGATGATTCAGAGTTTGCATCATCTGAAGTCCTTGCAGGAGTTGGAGTCATCTCCTCACAGGTTTTGTGGCATCTGAAAACTTCATAGACGAGGCTGGATCCAAACTGGAGCTGGGCAGCTGGCATACCCTCTAGTTACCTCAGAACAGAAATAGAAAAGCAATGGAAAATAATTAATGTAGCTGCTGTTCATAATATTTCAAGCAAAGATAATAATGTGTATTCAATCTGATATAACTGGAGCACATGAGATGTATTATGTGAATGCTTGGCTAAAGAGGTGTGTCTTTAGGGTCGATTTAAACTTGGCTAGTTGTCTCTAAGCTCCAAACATCAGGAAGGCTATGCCAGAGTTTAGGAGCCAAATGCGAAAATGCTCTCTCTCCTATTGGACTTAGATATCCTAGGTACAACCAAAAGTCCAGAGTAACACTATTTTGGAATCAGAGAATTCTTAAACATGAATAAAAATTTATAACATATAGTGTGTGTTTGTGAGTATTTTATATAGCCTAACTAATTTAAACTCTGCCCTACATAAAAGTGAAGCCTGATGAACTACGTGTACACAAGTTAGGCAGGTTTGTAAATCTCAATGTTTACGCCTGTAGCGGAGAGTACACAGCTGAAAACATTCCAAGGCAGCGATATTTTTTTTCCCAGGATGGTAGGGGAAGACTCATGAATATTCATTAGGGAAGTCATCCCTGATTGGTCTGATGAACTACCCCTAACCCCACCCCTAAACCTACCCGTCACTGGGGGTCTTATGACATCCCTAACCCCGCCCCTAAACCTACCCGTCACTGCGGTTAAGACCAATCAGAGATTACTTCCCTAATGAATATTCATGAGGCTTCCCCTACCATCCTGGGGAAAAAATATTCGCTTCCAGGCGTGCGCTGTCACATACGCAATTTGCGTACGTGCTTTACCGAGCACAAGAGGAGTCTCATATCCACCTGATCAGCCTGTAGACCACGCCTCTCGCGCGGGGTGTGCACTGTGCAGTGCTACCCTGCCGTCCTGGACATCATAACAATCGCTAACAGTCTACGTGTGGGCCTGAATCTAAACTATTATCAAACCTGCTGTGGTGTGTGCATGCAGCATAATGGAGCAGGCGAAACAAACGGAGAACCGCCTCCGCTTTCCTTTAGCGCAGCAGCTCCGCTCCAAATGGCAACATCACGGGTGAGGAGGTTCGCGCAGGAGGGGCGGATGGTCCCTCCTCAGCCGAGAGTGATGGTGGTGTTTTCGGCTGCGAGTGACACTGAAAATCAGGGAGATGCGATGTCGGGCACGGACACCGGGGAAGAGGAGTATCGCAAACCAGTCATACCTGTCCCTAATCTTAATCTAGGGAAGTCTCTTCGCACTTTAGACGCACCTGAGGAGGTAAGTCCCCGAGGTTTAAAGAGGATGTGCTATTATTATCATCACAGAGTAGTTTGTTGTACTATAAGTGTGATTTATGAAATGTTCACTATCATCTGCGTTTTCCCCAATGTGATTCTTTTTCCAAAAATTATCTGGAGGAACCGTGTAGTTCCCCAGCGTTTTGCGTTAATCATAACCGTTTCCATAGGCAACAGATGTATTGATTGTGTTTGCTTCCCGATTACTGCAATCTGATTGGTCCTTTATCCCAGTGGGGCGGGTGAACGTCGCCTTTGATTGGTTCACTTCACATGTCAATCAAATCATATCAACTGGATTAAACTAATCGCGTTTTGCACTGCAGAGTCAGACTGCTGATAAACACAGAGTGACCTGTCGAGATGTGTAATATGCTTAGTCCAACACCCGGGTTTTAAGAGAATTTAAACATTTAACAGCATTCCATAGTAGGTAATGTTTCAAAAGTTCAGAAGATGCTAAAGATACTAGTCTCAGTCCTGGTACATAATGATTACCCTCATTACAGTGAAATATGTTATAACTCTATCTGTTTTTGAAAGAAATGTATACTGAATTTATTAAAACAAGTGAATACATTTATAATGCTACACAACATTTCTATTTGAAATCAATTCTGTTCTTTTAAACTTTCTATTTATCAAAGAATCCTGAAAAAAAGGTATCCCAGTTTTCACAAAAATATTAAGCAGCACAACTGTTTTCGACATTAATAATAATGTGACACTTAAGACTGATGAAATGTCTTTGCCATCACAGGAATAAGTTACATTCTAAAAGGTATTAAAATAGAGAACAGTGATTTTAAATTGTAATTCTGTTTCACATTAATATTATTTTTACTGTATTTAATGCAGCCTTGATGACCATTAGAGACTTCTCTCAAAATCATTAAAACCGTCTTACCCAAACTTTGAGATATTGTGTACATTCAGACTAATGTAAAATAATATTTTTGTTGCTTCTCTCTCTCTCTCTCTCTCTCTCTCTCTCTCTCTCTCTCTCTCTCTCTCTCTCTCCATAGTTCCCCGAGGTCATCCCCCTGAATGTAGGAGGGACATATTTCACCACTCGGCTGTCCACTCTGCGACGTTATGAGGACACTATGCTGGCCGCCATGTTTAGTGGCCGCCACCAAATTCCCCGGGATGCAGAGGGACGATATTTCATCGACCGAGATGGAGCATATTTTGGGTTAGTGTTTAGTTTAGTGAATATCTGATTATGTTTAGTGCCTAGTACCCAAAAATACAAAGCAAACATTATGATTATCTGAATTTAGCTTTTGTTTTTATTATTTCATCAGTGGATGACTTAAAGGGATAGTTCACCCAAAAATGAAAATTCTGTGATCATTTACTCTCCCTCAAGTTGTTCCAAACCTGTATGACTTTCTTTCTTCTGCTATACACAAAAGAAGATATTTTAAAGAAGGTTGGTAATTAAACAGTTGCTGGTCCCCATTGACTTCCATAGTATTTTTTCTTTTTCCTACTATGGAAGTCAATGGGGTCCATCAGACATTTGGTTACCGACTTTCTTCAAAATATCTTCTTTTGTGTTCAGCAGAAGAAAGAAAGTCATACAGGTTTGGAACAACTTGAGGGAGAGTAAATGATCACAGAATTTTCATTTTTGGGTGAACTATCCCTTTAAATAACTGCTCGATATCCAGTTTAAAATCGCATGCTTATTAGAAGTGCTTATATATACACTTCTCTGGCTTTAGGGATATTCTGAATTTCTTGCGAGAAGGTGAGCTGCCTCAGAGGGACCGTGTTCGTGCGGTGCACAGAGAAGCTCAGTATTATGCTATTGGGCCTCTTTTGGAAAGCCTGGAAGACACGCAGCCACTTACCGGAGAGAAAGTGCGACAGGCTTTTCTTGATCTCTTGCCCTATTATAAAGGTAAAATAAAATAATTAGGGGTGTAACAATACACTCATGCCACAATTCGGTTCGATACACGATAATGATCTCAAGATACGGTGCTCTCACGATACTCTGAACAAAGCCAGAGTAAAAATAGATTTTTTTTTAACTATTACTTGTAGCACATATGGTAAACGGCGATCGCAAACAGACCGACTGAGGGGAGCCCCGCTTTCTCTAACTCGCACTGGGCCCCGCCCCTTGCTTGGCATGGCCCTGGTCTTTACCATAAATTTAAACTTTTATTTTGGGTGAACTATACATAAACATATTGTCACTATCCACAATGCATGCTGCTTTTTTTGTATTGCGATAATGCAATATATTGCTACACCCCTAAAAATGATAAAGAAAATGAATAAAAAAGTTGTTTTCATTTGACTAAACATTGTTCCATTTTGCTCCAGAAAATCTTGAGCGCATTGTGGAGATCGCAAAACTTCGCGCCATGCAGCGGAAGGCTCGCTTTGCGAAACTGAAGATCTGCGTGTACAAGGAGGAGATGCCTATCACCCCTTATGAAAGACCGCTGTTCAATTCGCTGCGGTTTGAGCGTTCAGAGAGTGAGGCCAAGCTGTTTGAGCACCATTGTGAGGTTGACGTGTCCTTTGGGCCCTGGGAGGCAGTGGCTGATGTTTATGACCTTCTTCACTGCATAGTGAGCGACCTGGCAGATCGTGGCATCTCTGCTGACCAGCAATGCATCGGCGTGTGTGACAAACACCTCATCAACCACTACTACTGCAAAAGGCCCATCTATGAGTTTAAAATCACCTGGTGGTGAAGGGGAAGTGTTTTAGCAGGTGTTTTGCCAAGAACTGAGATCAAGGACCGAGCAAGTGATGTTTGCTACTGCTGTCTACAGTTACAATGAACCAGCAAGATCATGGAATCTTTCTCGAAATGAATGGAAATAATAATGACAAGCTTTTGAATAAGATGGCTGTTATTATGGCAGTTCCTCTTTTGTTTCTTCATGAAACTGCAATTTGCAACCCAAAATTTTCTTTATGGGCAGCTCTATCGATTCTTTAGTTTTTGTAAGTAATCGTTTAACTTAGTTTCTTTAGAATAAAGCCGGAATTGTTCCCTCCAGTTGTTGTTTTAAAGGGGTTTTCTGGAATCGACCTCAAAGGAAGTGAATTTATGTGAAATTGTTTTCTGTTCTAATTATTACGACATTTCTGCAAAGTACGCTTTTGTGTTAGGTGTAATGAATGTATTAACAGTTTGATCAAAGAATCAATCAGCTGGACTCACATTGGGAAATTGGACGTTTGTTATTGCTTGTGATGTATTTCTTAAGAAGGAAACCTTTTTTCCCTACAGTATTTCAAATTATTTTACCCCCATTTGTTTAACTTAATTTATATATGTAGGACCTGATCTGTATTATGTTGCCAGTGATGACAAGCACTATCATGAAGATATTGACTTTAACTAATACAAAGGTCTCATCTGGTATTTACAGCCACCCAAAGCTTCACATAAAGCCTTCTTAAATAACCATACACCACTAGGCAAGCATACAATTATTGATTTATGTAAAATAAAAACCTTCTAAAAAATGTATTTTTAAGAATAAGTTTACGTACGTACTACATTGAATATGACATGTCCTGAATATGAAGCAAAAGAAGTATATATTTAAAATTGTTCTTAAAGACTGTTAGCCACCTTATTGCAGGTTAGATTGCCTATTTTGCTATTCTTTGACTCTTTATGAAATTATTTTCTTCTGCCAATAGCTTTTGACCGCGCTTTTAATTGCCATAATAACCCTCAACAATTGCATATGATTTAGCAGTATTTGTTAATTTAATCATCTGAAACCTCTGTCTCTCATTGGATTGCTGTGAGAGCTGTGAAGGCCACATGAAGTTGCATGAGCTCTCTGTGTTTTGGCAGCAGAATATCTAATGCGAGATAAAAATGCCTCTGATAATCCTAACTGGGCTTTATTTTCAGTCTTGCCCAGTTTACTTTATGTTGCTTATTTATTACCTGATGCATATTATTTGTTCTCTGTTGTACATTTGGTGAATACTGTTGTTTGAATTTCTTTATTGTTCTGGCTCTTATTGTGCTGATAATAAACCATATATTTTGCAATTTATTAGAAACAGGCCATTTTTTTCATTTTAAACGTTTATAATAATACTTAATTTATCAGATTGGATGAAATACTTTGATGTATGCGCTGTATTTCTACTAGGGACTGTTGACATTTTGGAGCTCATCCCACCTATAGCCCCGCCCACACAACGCATACCAACAGTCGCGAGGATATGATGTCATTGTGACCCGGAGAAGAGACCGCTGACGAGGTATCTGTCGCTGTCCGGTAGATTGACATTGCTCACAAAAACTTGCTGTTTTTGTTGAAAATGTTTTGTTTAATGTAGTTTTAGACGGAATGATACATATTTATCTCATATCCTGCTGACCGTGAATTATTGCGTTTGTTTTTACCGGCGTAAATTAGCAGTTTTGCTAGCTTGACGTGTTTACGAAGTGAATTGCATTCAATGTTATTTTCAGTAGACGATATATTTTCTAAGTTGATTTTAAACTCCCCATTAGACATTTAATAAATGTTTAGTTAGCGCTGAAAATAAGCTACAACCCCCGGTATTGGACGAACGATGTCAGTATGTGATGTAATACTCGGGAGTTTAATGTCATGTCACCAGTGTTGATCAGAGTGTTTGTGTTTTCAAGCCTTTATTTCGTTAAAACTATAAAGAGACGAGACCAAACATTCTTGAACTACTTACTTTTTTCATTTCGATTGAGATGCAGTTGTTTGACATCAGGTCTCATTCGCATTTTAATTTATATATATATATATATATATATATATATATATATATATATATATATATAAAATAATCCTTACGCTTTAGAGCGAAAATATTAATCTAAGTGTGAATATCTGATATTCACATTAGTTTCACTTTCAGCTCTCCTCAGATTGTTGAAATGACTCCTCATGTCTCGTTTTTAGCAATGTTGACATCTGCGGTATGTTCTGCATGAGTTGCATGTCTATTGTCTTGCTGCATGTACTGCAGACAGGATATGCAAATTCCAACCTGTTTCTTTACCTAGACAAAAGAGACACAATGAGTCAGCGCTCGGAGCGACGGGGGATCCATGTGGACCAATCAGAACTGCTGTGTAAGAAAGGCTGCGGTTACTATGGCAATGCTGCCTGGCAGGGCCTGTGCTCCAAGTGCTGGAGGGAGGAATACCAGAGAGCCCGGCAGAGACAGATCCAGGAGGACTGGGCTCTGGCGGAGAAGTGAGTTGGGCATGCTGCTTATGAAACTCTCATGAAGGTGGAATTAAACTCTAGTGCTTGTGTTTTGTTAGTTTAAGTATTAAGTAAAAGAATCATTCTACGTCGTCATGAGAGAGATCCATAAAGCAAAAAATGATGTTCAGACAGACTGATGTAATGACGTGCTTCCTGTCGCAGGCTGCAACGAGAAGAGGAGGCGGCTTATGTCAGCAGTCACAGTTCCTCTCAGACCCAGCCTCCACAGTCCCACTCTCAGCCCTCTCTCGCCACCTTCTCCAAGTTTGAGGAGAAGAAAACCAATGAGAAAACCCGCAAGGTCACCACCGTGAAGAAGTTCTTCAGCCCCTCCTCCCGCACGGCACCTAAAAAAGGTACGAGGAGGGTGGGATTGGAGCGATATGAGTGTGATTATTGTTGTTTTGCAGTGGGAGGAGTCAGCTGATGACCAGCTGTGGGTGTGGCTTGTGGATTCGATTTGGTGTTGTTCGTCTGCAACCGACAAAATTAATATTTGCCCTTGATAAAATATGCCTTAGGAATATTATCATTGGTTGGACAAGCAAAAACTGGTTTAAAATACAGTGGAGCTGAGTCAGTGCTGTAGATTTTTCCTTTCTTTGCCACTTTTCCCCTAGTGCCCAATATAAAAAAAATTCACTTTTGCTTCTAGATTCCCTCTGGAAATCATGCCTGTTTCATATGCAAATTACTTCCCTTATCATCATACATAGTTCCATTTTGATTTTACCATGTCATTAGATGACATCTCTCTGATAAAGCCATACACTGTGCCTGCATGCACCATCCAAACAGCAATTTGGAACTTGTACTAGTTTAATATTAGTTTATTAGACATAAATGATTGTAATTAAAAGGCTTTATCATTGAAACGTCAAGTATACACTACCGTTCAAAATGTTGGGGTCAGTAAGAATTATTAATGACGTTTTTTTCAATTAATCAGTAAGGTTTTTGAAAGAAGTAATTTGATCAAAAATACAGTAAACACTGTAATAGTGAAATATAATTACAATTTACAATAACTGTTTTCTATTTGAATATATTTAAAAATGTAATTTATTCCTCTGATGGCAAGGCTGAATTTTCAGCATAATTACTCCAGTCTTCAGTGTTACATGATCCTTCAGAAATCATTATAATATGCTGATTTGCTGAAATAAAAATCTTTTGTAACATTATAAATGTCTCTTTATAAAAAAAATTATACATTTTATCAACATCCTTCTTAAAAAATAAAATCTTACTGACCCTTAACTTTTAAACATTAGTGTAATAAATCTTTGCATGATTTGATGCATTTGTTCATTTGTGATCACATGATTTTATAATTTGTCTATAATTTTTTTATGAGATGATTTTATTTCATCAAGTGATCCACCATTCATCTCTCAACTTTTCTTCATCTCGTTGCTGTTCTGCCGTTCTGTCTGATCTCCGCCCCACCTCTCCCACATTTTCTTATGGTGCCACATTTGTAATCCCCCCCCCCCCCCCCCCCTCCATTTTTGTGTCGCCCGTTTCCCTTTGCCTACCCTGGGTGTTTTAGTCCCCCCTGAAAAAGAAAGCGAGAAACGAGAGAAAGAGGAGAAGTTGCAGGGCAGGAGGGAGAGCCATGGAGAAACCCTCCTGAGGGATCTGAGGGGAATTTTTACCCAACCCTGGGATATGGGCTCCCCCACTGAAGGTAACCGACAGAGCCTGAAGAAAGATCTGGGGTAATGAAAAGGAAACGTGGGTGGAGATTGCAGTGTTTGTCTTTTCTGAGGTGGACCACCCCGTTTTTGTGTGTTTTGATGTTCTGTGTTGAAGAGGTAGCTGTTTAAAAGTGTCTTTACTAAAAGTATTTCACAAAGTACAACAAACATTTCAGAGTTCAGATTTTATTTGAACATTTTATGTTCCCCTCAGATGTTCTTTGTGACATACTGCCCTGATCTATACTGTGGATTTGTTCATTTCTCTATGTTACTTGTGTGTGTGTGCGTCAAAAGACATGATTTCACCCTACCATTTTTTTTAATGTTCACTGTCTCATTGTCATGCGTCCTCCTCTTTTCTTGTCAATCTGGTGGCAGCTCTGGTATCGAGGCTGAGAGGTGGGTATTAGTGCTACATCACTGTAGCCCTCCAGCACAAATCACAGAAAACAAACCAGTGCATTAGTGTTGTGTATATATATGAACTGCATGCATTCAGGCTGAAATTCTTCTAACACTCCATTACTGTCAATGGGGCGTTCAGAAAGACAGGTGCAACAGCATTTGGTGCGTCTGTTTTTATGTAGTGTTTAGTTAAAGCATGCTTGTACCAGAATTCTCTCTGTTCATTCAGCTACTCTATTACCATCTTTGACTCTGGTCTGATGTCAAAGGTGTTGGCATGGTAACAGATCAATATTTCAGTTGTGTGGCCTACTTTTGAGAAGGTTGTTCTCTCCCATTATGGGCTACAAATTGATTTGGACTTGTGAATATATATATATATATTATGACATTTTACATTGGTTTATTCAGTGGAGTTTTTCTTTATTCTTTGCAGAAAGTCTAATTCAGCCTTTATTACTTAACTAATCTGTTGATTTTTTTTAAGACATTTGGCTACCCATTGGACTTTGATTGTTGTAGAATGATGGGAAACTACTTAATTTCACATGACATTCTGCAATGAAAACTGACTCTGCTGAACTTCCATTTTCATCCGATCCATTTTAATATCCACTTTATGTTCATACAGTTTGTTTGTAAACACACTGTGCGCTTATTTCTGTTCCTCAGAGAGCCACGAGGGGAAAACGCCCAGTCCTTCCATTACCCGTCAGTCCAGCATCGAGACCGATCGTGCGTCACAAGACTTCTTGGAGTTCCTCAAGACCTTGCAGAAGCCCGGCAGAGAGATCCAAAAGCAGAGCCGCGCTTTCATAGACAGCATGGGAAATAAAAAGGTCAGAACCAGGGTCACATGCCCATATCAACTTTTAGCTGTTAATCATTTCAATAAGCATATTTTTCTTTGTATTTGTTCGGATATGCAGGATCTTAGTGCTGAAGAACTGTCTGAGTGTGTGCAGGACTTCTATCAGGGCATGTCTGACCGACTCTTGAATCATTATAAAGGTAGGATTCATTCTTCAGAGAAACCTAGCAGTGCTAAATCTGTCTAAAAAGACTCAAGTTACTGGTTTGAATCACTCGAATTGCTCATTGAATCCATTTGAGCGACTACCGAATGCACTTACTGAACGGATGTTTTTTTGAAATCGTATTTGAGAGAAGATATTATCTAAAAATGTTGTATTTACTGGCGGAGGCAGAATTATTTAGAAAGCGGGAAATATTTACAAAATGGAACCTTTTCATCTTTGTTATTATTATTTAAATATGGGCAGACTAGGACATTAACAATTCTAAAATTGCAGTCAGCCATCCCCTTCATGGTGCATTTTAAGCTTTTTGCAGCACGAAACATTAGTTTTTAGAGCATGACAAACTTATAAATTACTTATGATTTTTTTGTTTGTTCAATATTAATTTAAAGTGTTTGAACCTGATCAGAGATTTTTGAAAAGTTTGTAAATGGCAGCTATAAGATATGATTGGCTAGTTGATCAAATTCAGCAAAATGATAAACCGCAATGCCATTGGAGATCATCGAGGACATTTTGACCTAAATTCAGGGGGGGCAAATCATTGTTATTTTGGTATATTTATATACTATTAATATTTATTAATATTTTGAATTAGCTTTTATTTTGATATTTTCAGTTTCCTTTTAATTTTATTTAAAATTTTAGGAATTGTATGTGCTTTTGTCCTTTAAAAAAAAAATGTTTGTATAATATTTATTTCAGATTTATTTAATTAAACAAAAATATTTTTTTAGAATTTTAGTTTTAGTTAACAATAACTACACTGTGGCAAATCCTGTACACCCAGCCACCATGTCTGCTAACCATCAAAGAAACTTCATTGCTGTCCCAGCATGGTGACGTGGGAGCAGGTTTGTGTAACAAACTTGAGATGAGCATCACAGATTTCATGTTTGTTAGGAAAACACAAGTATGTGAGGTATCTAAAGGATATTTTGTTGTATATTAGTGGAAGGGGCTGTTCTCTGTAGAATGCTGTGATCGGATCATTTTCTCCACTTCTCTGAGAAGTCTCTGATTCATGAGAATCATCCTTTATGCCCTTACTGAAGCATATTTTAATGGACTGTGATAGTCTGAACTCTGTTAGAATTCGTTCTTTTTCAGTTGACTCTTATGAATGCAGCCATGTCACCCTGTAGCCCAAGACCGGTTGCCCACTGAAGCTAAGCATGGTTGAGCCTGGTCAGTACCTGGATGGGAGACCTCCTGAGAAAAACCAGGTTGCTGCTGGAAGAGGTGTTAGTGAGGCCAGCAGGGGGTGCTCACCCTGTGGTCTGTGTGGGTCCTAATGCCCCAGTATAGTGACGGGGACACTATACTGTCAAAGAGCACCGTCCTTCGGATGAGACGTTAAACCGAGGTCCTGACTCTCTGTGGTCATTAAAAATCCCAGGATGTCTTTCGAAAGAGTAGGGGTGTAACCCCGGCATCCTGGCCAAATTTGCCCAGTGGCCTCTGTCCATCATGGCCTCCTAATCATCCCCATATACTGATTGGCTTCATCACTGTCTCCCCTCCACCAGTAAGCTGGTGTGTGGTGGGCATTCTGGCGCAATATGGCTGCCGTCGCATCATCCAAGTGGATGCTGCACATTGGTGGTGGTTGAGGAGATTACCCCTTCTATGTAAAGCGCTTTGAGTGCCGAGAAAAGCGCTATATAAATGTAATGAATTATTATTATTATTATTATTATGAAAAGATTTTTAATGAAGTAAGACCAGATCTAGTTTTAGAATTTTTATCTAAGATAAAAAAAATAAAAAAATCATTCCTTTTTAATCTTTCTCGCTACGAATATAGCCGGGGTAGCTGGGATGGCATTAAACTATAAACAAACAAACATTCATATTTAGACTTAACTTTTAATGGTTTGAATTTTTTTGCCAGAAGTCAGATGAATGCTTCCTTTACAGATGTAAACCTCAGTGTGTTCCTCTTTTTTCAGGCTCCTCTGAGAAGGTGGACAGGGTGATGGACCAAGTGGAAAAATACATCATGACACGTCTCTACAAGAGCGTCTTCTGTCCAGAGACCTCAGATGATGAGAAAAAAGACCTGGCCACACAGCGCAGGATTCGGTCAGCCAGTGTTATTTTAGTTGTATTTATATATTATTATTATCGTATTTTTTATCATTTGAAATAAGCTTTTATTTTAATATTTTTCATTTTTAGTTTAAGTTTTTGTAAAATATTTTAGCAATTTTAGCACTTCAGCTTACTTTTATTTCAGCTAGTTACGAAGGCAACATTTCTAATTTCCGTTTAAGTTTTACATCTAATGTTTATATTTATAGTTCAGTTTTATTTAAATGAACAAAAACTCTTTTTAATAGTTTTGTTTTTAGTTAACAATAACAACATTGGTAAACGCTTCATATCATTGTAAAGTTAAAGAATGCATATTCCTCAAGAAAGTACAGTATAATGCTTTTACGGCATTCTCCTTGAAGGCTTGATTAGCTCCTTGAAAAATGGTTGGCTGGTTTTTCAGGGCCTTACATTGGGTAACCATTCAGATGTTGTGTGTTCCTGTGGACGAGGAGATCCCAGAAGTCTCTGATAGTGTAGTCAAAGCCATCACGGGTGAGTCTGCAAAGCTTGGTATTATTTTGTCCTTTATTTGCTGTTTTCCATCAGAATACAGATTTTATTTTGTCTACCACAGATGTTATTGAGATGGACTCCAAGCGTGTGCCCAGGGATAAACTGGCTTTCATCACCAGTTGCAGCAAGCATATATTCAACGCCATCAGGGTCACCAAGAACGAACCAGCTTCTGCAGATGACTTCCTACCCACCCTCATCTATATCGTGTTGAAGGCCAACCCGCCACGGCTGCAGTCCAACATTCAGTACATCACACGCTTCTGCAACCCCTCAAGGCTCATGACAGGAGAGGATGGATACTACTTCACTAATCTGGTGGGTCTACACATAATTTGAATGTGGCCATAATTTGGCATTAAACTAATTTTCGTGGAATAATTTGGTTCAAAACTGTAAATTTTTCTTTAAAATATATGCCACTTAGTTTGATATCTAATGCAATGAAATGAATACATTTTTAACCGTGGCAAAAGGGTCCAAAAACAGTTTAGGGCCACTGTAATTACTGCTGAAATTTGCAGGCTGATTAGTCAGATGGCATTTGGGAATAAACCTTCCTGTTTAGTCTAGTCTAGTCTAGTCTGTTGGATTCATGTGTTTTCTTTGCAATTTTTCATTGTATCTTTTCAATTTCATCTTCATCACGTGTTCCCTGCAGTGCTGTGCCGTTGCCTTCATAGAGAAGCTGGATGCCCACTCCTTGAATCTCAGCCCTGAGGACTTTGAGCGCTACATGTCCGGTCAGGCTTCCCCTCGAAGGCAAGACGATCCTGCAGCCTGGCTCCAGAGTGGTTCCCGTTTCAACCCAGCACTTAGCCAGATCCATCAAAATCTCAGCGTCCTATCCAACCTTGAGAAAAGACAGCAGCAGGTCATGGAGGGGGCGCAGAGCCTGCAGACCGAACTGGCGGAATGGCAGGACAGCGTGGCCCGCGAGGTGCAGGAGATCCTGGAGCGATACCCACTGGAGATCAAATCACGAGCATCCGCAATCGATGCGGAGAACGTGGAGAACGACAGGCTGCCACCCCCCCTTCAGCCGCAAGTGTTTGCGGGTTAGCATAGCATAGTTTCCTGTGTGAATAAGCCAGAGACATGGTCGTACCAAGACGGGTAAAGCATGTTTTTATATGCAATGACTGCTCTCGTCCAAGATCTCTGCTCCTTTTCTCCCCATATTTGGGCTGTTACCATTCCATATGCTTTTTAAATGCTGACACAGTCCCCCGTTACATCTTTTCTGCAAACATATTCTTGTCGGACTACTTTTGTGCTGCTGATTCAAAAAGGACGAGGCAGAGCATGAAACTAAATACGATTTTCTAACCTGGTTTTAGAAGATCTGTTAGAAGTGTGATGTACTTTAATACATGTGCTGTTTTAAATTACTGAATCAAATAGCTGCTAATACGTCCTTTAATATGATTGCGAATTTGATGTGATCGTAAACCACATATCAGCTTTTCTCATGTAGATAATTCATGTTCACTGTAGGGTTTCACCCCATGACTTAGTGTGATGTATAAAGTGTTTTGTCGCTCATACTGTATACTTAGGAAATTTAAAGTTGAATCCCATGCAAAAATTTATGATTTTAGGAGAATTTGTGTATTTTGGTACGTTTCAAAGATGGTCATTCTTAAATGTTTATTCACATAATCGATGGGATATAATGTTGTGCAGACATTTCAGCAATAAACACTATTTACATAGGAATTTGTTTACTTACAAATGAAAATATTGGTATAAAGCTGTGCATTTTCTCATCTAAAATGAATGTGAAATTCTGTCATGGTGGCCACAGGTTGTACACAAATAACAACTCTGTCTCCAGCCAGGATAATGTTTTGCATTTGTTGTCAGCATTACACATAACCAAATTAATCGTGATCCTGTTGTTACTTTTAAAACTGCCCCAGCTGTAACTGTAACAGGTACTCAGCAAAACACTATATTCTTGTGGAAATAATTGGTTTCATTTACAGTAATGATGTTGATTTATGACTGTGTGATATTTTAACTGAGCTGCTTTATTTATGATGTAAATATAACCTGAGGTGTGTTATTTTGCTGTCTGTGAATGATTATTTATCACTTTGTAGCAGCATAATATATCAGCATAGCACAATGCTAACGGTAGAAATGGTCAGAATGGAAAATAAATTGTTTTATCGCCATATTTTTAATCCCAAGGCTGACAATATTTGGAAAATCATGTACCTTTCTTTTGTACCGAAGCATACTCTAAATGTGTGTAAAGTTGAGTATTGAATCGGTGCTGTATTTATGCATGGTAAGTGAGCTTCTAGTGTTCCTAACTCTGAAATGAGTTGATTTGCGTCTCATTGGGTATAGCCTGAATCTAACTGTTTAATTTGCACATGTTCATAAGGGACTTTGAAAATGGCTCATTTAATGAGCCATCAGATCCATAACAGATCTGTAGCCCCACCAAACCCGAGTCTCGTACGATGGTTCCTCTGCACCTGCAGGCCTCCAGAGCTTCTCAGTATAGAATGTAGGTCGACTCGGCGTCTCTCTGGAGACTTAGACACTTCAAGTGATTTCTTCACTCTACATTTACACTCATTATTCAGTCAATATGTAACAATCTGTGTTTGGTTATTTTAAGCAGTGATATAACGTGTTGTATGAGTTATTAGTATAATTTGACCAAAAAACTTTATTAGTTTGACCTGCTTCAACTTTTACCGTTACCCTAGAAAACAAGTAACGTTACATGCGGGTATCGATTTGATATAAGTTTCTAAATGTGATACATCAGTTACGTATTTAGTTACAAAAACGGTTAAAAGGACACAGGCAAAACTGAATAGTCATGAATAAAATATTTGATGTTGGCGCTTTTGAGTGGGCGTGCAAATTCTCCAAATACTCCGCCCACTCCATATGCTAGTTTGTAATTGGTAAATGCTAATGTCATCGGCTACCAACAGTGAATACGATTGGTGGATACGGTCTCCCATGGTGACTGACACAGTCTCCCATGGTGACTGACGTTGACATATAGGCGCTTTCGCTGCTTGCTGCTAGTCCATAAACAAGCTGCAATACCTGTTCATAAAACACTAAATTAATAGCGTTTGATGTAGACAGTCGGATTGACGGATCTGAGGGCAACATTAAACGGTAATTGCATTTTGATGGATGCGAGGATTTTCTACATGGTTAACAGAGTTTTGAGCAACCCTTCTGGCTAACTTGCTAATATGCTAACCTGTGCTACATCACCTGCTAGAATGTATTGTGTATTTGCGCTAATATTTTATTTGAACAGGTTATCAATCGTTTCTTGTCCTCTCTGCATTGGTATTGAGTTTTATGCTCGCGCATGAAGATTATTATTATTATTATTGGTGAATGTGCTCCATAATTATCTCAGTTATTATTATTATGCATATATATTTAATAGATGACAGCGTTTATTATTAGTTGAACTGGTCGTGATACTGACCGTCTATGGGTTATTTGATTTTTAAAGTAAACCCTGACCACTGAAAGCTTGTATTTGATGCGGATATGTTCTTTTATAACATCATAAAGGCCTCCAGTTGATGTTGGCAGATGTTTCCTGCAGCATTTTGGCAGTTCATTCAATGTTCTGTGTTTATTTCATAATGTGTTTTGGACATCTGCGGTCATACAGTAAAGCTCATACAGATGCATGTCTTCTGCCACTTGTCACATCAGCTCTGCGTTGCCAGACATATTTATAGTAATCTGGGAAAATTCTGAAGACTCCCTTTTATTTGACTAGCAGACTGTGTGCATGATATTACTGCTATAGTCTTCAATAATGAAATGTGAGCATCTAAATGGGCTCTGCTGTCTTTTTTTACCTCAGTGAAAGCACCAGGATTCTCCTGTCAGATCTATTTGGCTGTAAGAAGTCAAACTGGCAGAGATGGATGAGCAGAGTGTTGAGGTATGTTTACTGTGTGTGTGTTTTATACTAACAGGCACCAAGTAAAAAAAAAAAAAAAAAAGTTCAAGAGACAAAAACTTGACATGGAACATTAAATTTAACCATTACCGAAACAGGAAAAGTCTGTCACTATTTACTCACCCTTATGTCCAATGTGAACAACTTTCCTTCTTCATTGGAACACAAAATATGAATTTATTAGGAATATTCTGAACACTTTTGTCAAAATTACAAAACTGACTCAGAACTCCCAAATTCAATTCAATTCAAGTTTATTTGTATAGCAATTTTCGCAGTGGATATTATTTCAAAGCAGCTTTACAAAAAATGCTTGATTTCAATGTTACAATTTAGGAAGTATTTTGTATCAGCCAGAGATGAGTGTATGAAAGTAATGTCCATATGGCAGTAATGCACAGCTATAATATAATAATTTAACGTCGTATATTCAGTTAAAGGGTTAGTTAACCCAAAAATGAAAATTCTGTCAGTAATTACTCACCCTAATGTTGTTCCAACCCTGTAAGACCTTCGTTCATCTCCGGAACACAAATTAAGATATTTTTGATTCAATCTGAGAGCTGGATCACTCCTCCATAGGCTTCTAAGACACTATAACTTGCTGGCCCAGATAATGCATTAAAGACATCGTTAATATAGTCCAAGTGACTCCAGTGGCTCAATCTTAAGTTTATAAAGCGACGAGAATACTTTTTGTGCGCAAAAAAAACTAAAATAACGACTTTATTCCACTATTCATTTCCTTCTCTCTGGGCCTCGAGTTTTTTCACGTAGTGTAATAGCGTAGCGCTTCTGTGTTGTGCATCACACGCTTCACACACATGACCAGCGTCGGCCAATAGTGAGCCTACGTGTGACGTATAACACAGACGCGATACGCAGTTATTCTACGTGAAAAAACTCGAGGCCCAGAGAGAAGGAAATGAATAGTGGAATAAAGTCGTTATTTTTGTTGTTTTTTGCGCACAAAAAGTATTCTCGTCGCTTTATAAACATAAGATTGAGCCACTGTATTAACGATCTCTTTAACGCATTTTCTGGGCCAGCAAGTTATAGTGTCTTAGAAGCCTATGGAGTAGTGATCCAGCTCTCAGATTTAATCAAAAATATCTTAATTTGTGTTCCGAAGATGAACGAAGGTCTTACGGGGTTGGAACAACGTGAGGGTGAGTAATTACTGCCAGAATTTTCATTTTTGGGTGAACTAACCCTTTAAGTAGACACAGCAAATTTGTTAGGCTGCAATTATAACTTGTGATAGTAATGATTACAACAATATAAGGATAATAACAATTAAGGGTAATATTTGATAGTTTTGTATATCAATCCACAATTGCTGTCATCTGAAGTCTAGAGGTAGAAGAAGAATTAGCGTAGAGCTGTTCATAGCATTTTAGGCAGAAGCTGATCATGATCATTTTCCATACTGGCGTGATGAATCCAATCTTCAAGCAAAAAGAACTGGATGAAATATTCAAATGCTACTGATCCACAATCTGATTTCTGACTTGTGATGCAGCCTGAATCATAATCACATCGAGTTTGTTCGTTGGCCAGAGGAGAACTGGCTCCCTGACTGAGCTCCACTCTTTTACCTGATGGAGTTTGGGTTTCTTGCTACTGTCGCCTCTTGCTTGCTTAGTTGAGGACATGTAATATTCAGCAATATTAGTGATTTGACTACACTGACACTATTGGATGAGAACTGAACTGAGCTGGACTATTACATCACTGAACTGACTTCAGCTGACCACTATTTTCTTTTAGAGAAAAACTCTGTTTGCATCATTTAATTCTTTTCCTGTTATCACTGTAAAGCTGCTTTTGATGCTTTATATAAATAAAGGTGACTTGACTTGAAGATCGTACTATTTTATCAGATATAATTATAGTTAGGTTGTGAGAAGCACCAAATTACAAAATAAATTTAGTGTAATAAAAGTGATCTATAAGATTTGTCGGTTAGGTTGGAAGCACATCAAAGAAAAGAAACTGTGAGGATGAGTTAATAAAGACAGAATATTTATTTCTGGCAAAACTGTTCCATTAAGAACATAAACTAAGTATATTGTGGTAAATATATTGTTAGTGTTACGCTAATAAAGTCATGTGTTCATGTATCAACTAACAAGAAGCTCATTACATGTTTTTTAAAAGTTGACAGAACACTATCCCTCTTAATGCCCAGTACACATTGTACGATTTTGGGCTGTCCCAGACGAAAGATGACCAATTGTGGCGATTTCATTGGTCGTGGCTAAACGGTGGTCTTACATCGTACAGTGAGAGAGTTTCAAAGACGGCTGTTGTCACGGTCTTACAACCAAAGATAGCCTGCGATCATTTTCTGACCGTGTCAGAAATTTAGCGTGATCATCTCACAGTGTGTTTGCTGCAACAACTTACATCTACTAACTAACCAATAAAAATGCAACATGATTACATGAAATGTCGTATTGATTAACGCGACATGGCGCTAAAACTTAAAACTACTTACCTCCATTTGCAAAACTGGCATGCCAAGATGGCCTCTTTTCCCTAGCCATGACCATGACTCTTTTGCTTCCTCCTCTTTTTTAAATTTTTTATTAGCGCACATAAAAACTACATTTCCCAAAGTGCGATTCATCTTGCTCTATTTGTTTACCACTAGCGCATGCTGATGACGTGTTATTCTTCTATACCAACTTACGTCACAGCCTACGATTCAATAGGTGTCATCATCGTACAGTCTACATACGTCATACCCAAGTTTATTAGATCCATGTCGTACAGTGTGATTTGTTAAGATCTTTATAGGATTGCCAAAAGCAGGCATAAGTTTGTCTGAATTGCCTCTTCTCTTGCGTCCCTCTTCAGAGTATTGCGGAAGTCTTCCGCTGCTTCATTTGCATGGAAAAGCTGCGCGATGCCCGTCTCTGCCCTCATTGTTCCAAACTCTGCTGTTTCAGCTGCATACGGGTGAGCAAACACGTACACACTCATTAACACACAGCCAAGAGGAGCTCACAGTGTACCAGAGCCCTGTGTAATGAATCAATACTCCCTGTGCTCTCTTTATTTTCACTTAACTGGATATGAGTATATTCATATAACGGGATTTGGTTTAAAAACATTTATAAAGTATTTTTTGAAAATAATACACACTTCAACTTTAACTGTGGGTCTGTGGCCGGTTGCATAAATTGTATAGACTAGTCTTAAAAGTTTCTTAAAAACGTAAAGTTCTTAAACGTTTTTTTCCCCTCAAGACTGGTCCAAATCAGTTTCATAAAAAGGCTGTTTGGTCTACTTTGAAAAGGAAAAGTAACACATATTACTTCTTGTCTAACTGCTAGTTGGTCAGACTAGTTCTTAAGACACAGTCATAACATAGTGGCTAAGTTTATGCAACTGGCCCCATATCTAAAAGATTATAGTTGTTTTTGCCAAAACCCTTTGTGTAATGAGCAGTATAAATGCTTTTTAGATGCTTTCCATGTGCATGTTGAGAAGAATCCCACTAATGCAACTCTTAAAATGTATTTTAATAATTGACCTTTTACTGATTTGGAGGATAAGCCAAGCTAGTATTTATAAATGAGTACATTTTGTTCTTTTTGTTTCTCTTCCTGGCAGCGATGGCTGACAGAACAGAGAGCTCAATGTCCCCACTGTCGGTAAGTTCTGAGGTTCAACTTCAAATGATTCTTTGTGCTCTGACAGTCTTTGGAGTAAATCTAGAGGATTAAGTATTGATTTTTCTATTGTTAGAGTTCATTTCAGGGAAGCATTGATTAGTTACATTAAAGTAACCACATCCAAAAAAACTTTAGAAAAGTGGACCAGAGCCATCTAATATTTGGCAACAGAAACACACTTACATAATTGCCAAAGCAGTTTGAAGTGTGTTCAAACTAGAGCTCTATAATTAAATCTCAAACACAAAAACTCCTTTATCAGGAGTGCTGGAACAGATCCATCCCTGATACTCGTTTCTGGTTGATTTAAAAAATAAAATAAATAAAAATGATGACAGTATGGTAGAACCAACTTGAATCCAGTTTGCAACACCGTCCTCTCTTGATTTAAAAAAGTGGGAATAATAATAATAATAAATATGTATATGGTCCTTTTGGCTAATACAAATTCTAAATGTTGAATTCAGAGCTCCTCTTCAGCTGAGGGAACTGGTCAACTGTCGCTGGGCAGAGGAAGTGACTCAACAACTGGACACACTGCAGCTCTGCAACCTCACAAAACATGAGGAGAACGACAAAGACAAGTGAGCCATACACTTATTCGCATTGAATATTTATGCAATTCTAACGGCTGCAGTGCAGTGTTTTTCGAACATGGACACTTTTGGCCCTGTTAAATAACTATTTTTATAAAGTAATGTTGGTAATGTTTTTTTTTTAAAGAAAGAAATTAATACTTTTATTCATCAGGGACACAGTACATTAAATCGAACAGAAAACTACATTCTTTTTGTAACATTATAAATGTCTTTACTATTTCAAATAAATGCTGTTTCTGAACTTTCTATTCACCAAAGATTCCTAAAAATGTATCACCGTTTCACCATAAAAATATTATACTGCATTACTGTTTTCAACATTGATAATAATAAGAACATTTTCTTGAGCACCAAATCAGCATGATAGAATGATCATGTGACAGTGAAGCCTGAAGTAATTAGTACCATTACAGGGATAAGATACATTTTATACACATATATTATATTTTACAATGTTACTGTATTCACTGTACTTTTGATTAAATAAATGCAAACGTGGCATAAGAGAGTACTTTCAAAAACATTAAAAATCATACAGGCCCCAAACATTTGAACAGTAGTGTCTATACAATTAATAGTTCTATATATTAATCATTGTTAAGTGTCTGTGTGTGTATAAAATTTATATTGAATTTAAAGGGATAGTTCACCCAAAAATGAAGATTCTGTCAGTAATTACTCACCCTCATGTTGTTCCAACCCCTTAAGACTTTCGTTCATCTTCGGAACACAAATTAAGATATGTTTGATGAAATCTGAGAGCTTTCTCACTCCTCCGTAGTCTTCTATGTTATTGAAACTTGCCGGCCCAGAAAAGTTAGTAAAGACAATATTTAAAATAGTCCAAGTGATTACAGTGGCTCAACCAGTTTATCAACCCGAGAATACTTTTTGTGCGCAAAACCCCCCAAAAATAACAACTTTATTCAACTATTCATTTTCTTCTCTGTGGTCCTCTGAGTGAATTCACGTAGTATAACAGCGCAGCGCTTCTGTGTTGTACGTCACCACGTAGGCTCACTATTGGCCGACGCTGGTCATGTGTGATGCATGAGCCTACGTGGTGACGTACAACACAGAAGCGCTGCGCTGTTACACTACGTGAAATCAATTAGGCCCACACAGTCGAAAATTAATACTTGAATAAAGTTGTTATTTTTGTTGTTTTTTGCGCACAAAAAGTATTCTCGTCGCTTGATAAACTTATGTTTGAGCCACTGAAGTCACTTGGACTATTTTAACAATGTCTTTAATAACTTTTCTGGGCTGTCAAGTTTCGATAGAAGGAGGAGTGATCCAGCTCTCAGATTTAATCAAAAATATCTTAATTTGTGTTCCGAAGATGAACGAAGGTCTTACGGGGTTGGAACAACATGAGGGTGAGTAATTACTGACAGAATTTTCATTTTTGGGTGACCTAACCCTTTAACACCGTTTCCATTTCATTTAAATGTTGATATGAAAATATTTGTTGTTGTTTTTTAAGCTATAATGTAGCGTTTCAAATGTATGATAATCATATGAAATTTTCAACCCTTTAAGTATTACATTTTGATTTAAATATACAAGTATACATAAGTATTGATTTTCTTAATTATTTCACACTTTAAACACATTAAAGCTTTTAAAATGTGATCTTTTTTTAATCATGGATTTAAATACCTAGACATAAAAGGCGCTTGATTAGCAAAAATATGATAATATTTTTTTTATATATAGAAAACTAAGTGATCAATTAGTGTACACTTTAATACTGACTGCCTGTGATACTCTCCTCACTCTGTCATTCTCTCACCCTAACAGGTGTGAGAACCATCATGAAAAGTTGAGCGTGTTCTGCTGGACTTGTAAGAAGTGCATCTGTCACCAGTGCGCTCTGTGGGGAGGCATGGTATGTGTTTCTGTCTTCAAAACGCATTAGTCAGGCTGGTGGATTACATCAATGGTGTCATTTCCTCCGCAGATGAAACATGACTGGTCACACAGGAGCATATCATCAATGAATAACACTGCACCTAACGATGTCAGTTAGTCTCAAACAGGAACTTCCCTGTCTCCTCCTTTCCACAGCATGGAGGTCATACGTTCAAACCCCTGGCCGAGATCTACGAGCAGCATGTGACGAAGGTGAACGAGGAGGTGGCTAAGCTGCGGCGCCGGCTGATGGAGCTCATTAGTCTGGTTCAAGAAGTGGTAAGCACCCTTGCTTCTCATTCACGCCCACTCGCAGCATTTAGATGTGTTTAGAGTTGACAGTTCATAATGGATGTTAGTTTACCAGCCTCAAATGCCTTTTAGATGGAACTGCTAATGACAAATCAAATGTTATCTAATTACATGTATTCCTGGTTTGATAAGTGGCGTTTTACATAATGCGTTACATAATAAAGACGTTTTACATAATGTAGAACTCCAGGATGCCAAGAAACCCACATACATCCATCAGTTACTGATTATAGCTCACTTTTGAATCCTACGTCAGGTGATTGTCCAATAGAGGGCGCCACAGCACATGTATCCACAGCAAATTAAGATATTTGAGATGCATCACATGGACAAAAGACATCTAGTGGAAAGTCTTCCCAGAAGTGGAAGAATTAATGCTGAAGGCAAAGCTGAATTTTCAGCATTATTACTTCAGTCTGTGAAGGATCAGTGTCACATGATCCTTCACAAGTCATTCTAATATGCTGATTTGGTGGTCACATGATCCTTCACAAGTCATTCTAATATGCTGATTTGGTGGCCAAGAAACATTTGTTATTATTATCAGTGTTGAGAATTTTTTGTGGAAACCGTAATACATTTTTTTAGGGTTCTTTGGTGAATAGAAAGAACAAAAGAACAGCATTTATTTTAAACAGAAATATTTAAATATTACATATTTTAATACTTTTCTGTCCCTTTTGATCAATTTAATTGATCCTTTCTGAATAAAAGTATTATTTCTTGCAAAAAAAAAAAAAAATCTTACTGAGCCCCAAATATTGAATGACAGTGTGTTGGCCAGTAATGTGAATACAACTAAGTTAAAGAAACAAGGTCAGAAGTATTCTGTGTTAACCACATTTTCTTTGTTTTTCAGGAGAAGAACGTTGAGGCGGTGCGTGGGGCGAAGGATGAGAGAGTGAGGGAAATCCGGAACGCTGTGGAAATGATGATTGCTCGACTTGATAATCAGCTCAAGAACAAACTCATCACGCTCATGGGTACAAGCATGCTTTTCTTCTGCCATCGTTTTCATAGAACTTGATCTTTGAGGTAATATTGGTCTAATGTAGTGTTGCTGCACCCACAGGACAGAAGACCTCTCTGACACAGGAAACAGAACTGCTGGAGTCTCTGCTGCAGGAAGTGGAACATCAGGTGTGTGGAGTACGAGTAAAATAATACAGACATGCAATGTGGTCCAAGAGTCTGAGACAATCAGAGAAACTTCAAAATATATTATTTTAATCTTCTAAAATGATTACTAAATCAAAGTCATTCTAAAAATTAATGTTGAAGTTTCAGTTCACCTTTTCACTTACATTATGTTGATTGAATGACTTTGTAATGGAAAAAATATAATTAAAGTGTGACGTTTGTTTACACCCTACAGCTGCGTTCATGCAGTAAGAGCGAGCTGATCTCCAAGAGTCCAGAGATCCTGCTTATGTTCCAGCAGGTTCACAGGAAACCAATGCAGTCTTTTGTCACCACTCCTGTCCCACCAGACTTCACCAGGTATGCACATTCAGATACTGTACCTGTTATACTGCCACTTCATGCAGAGATGAGATCTCAGTGAGCTTGAAGTTATGTGCTCTCTGTGACAGACTGTGAATAATGAAAATTCTCTAGGCTAATAGAGCCGTTCAATCACAATGTCAATTTGTACGGTAGGCTACTTCACTTAAATAATGCTCCTTTATTTATAAATGAATTAAAGTTTGTGGTCAACATTTCTTGAACAGACTTTCCCTCTGCAATATAAATTGCATGCAGTCATATCTCATTTCTTCTCAGTGAGCTGGTCCCTGCCTATGACTCCAGCACTTTTGTTTTGGCAAACTTCAGGTAATGACCCTCCCTTTATCTCTCTTATTAATTTATTTCTTAAATGGTGCATTAGTTCTCTTGCGTGACTTTAATTGGTGTTGTCTTGTTGCCTGAAGTACTCTGCGGCAGAGAGCCGACCCCGTCTACAGCCCCCCGCTCCAGATATCAGGCCTTTGCTGGAGGTTGAAGGTTTATCCGGTACGTTTGTCACAAGTAACATGGAGACAAATTGAAATTCAGATTTAACAAAAAAACTCTTCCTATTCTCACAGACTTTGTTTTTGTGGTTTAGGATGGAAATGGAGTTGTTCGGGGAAACTATCTCTCTGTTTTTCTGGAGTTGTCTGCGGGGCTTCCTGAGACGTCCAAGTAGGCCGCACTCCCCGATCTTGTCCTCTCATCTTGCTGCATAGTCTCACAAATAACTTTTTTCATGCCTAACTCATTGCGTTCCCTCTAGATATGAATACAGGGTGGAGATGGTCCATCAGGCCTCCAGTGACCCCACTAAAAACATAATTCGAGAGTTTGCGTCGGACTTTGAGGTGGGCGAGTGCTGGGGGTATAACAGGTTCTTCAGGTTGGACCTTCTCGCCAGTGAAGGATACTTGAATATGCAGACTGACACGCTTGTGCTCAGGTGCGAGCTTGCATATTTATATTAGACCTTTTTATAGCTCTAATAGCTCCTTTAATATTAAAGGGGTCATGAACTGCATTTTTAAATAAAAAATTATAATGTGCATTGAGGTCCATTTATAATGTTAGCAAGATTTTTGCATCAAAAAACATCCTAATTTAGAAGTAATAGGCAATTTTCTATCCTGTTTTTGACCCTCTCTTTGAAACACTCCGTTTTGATAGGCGTGCCGCATTCAAGACTTGGAAGTAAACGCCCACTGCTATGATTGGTTAACACCGTGTCTACACCAGACGCAAGCGACGCAACACGACAAAAGTAAATAGATCCCATTATAATCACTGATGCTGTCTACACTGGATGCGGCACGATGTGACAAATTCCTGAGGGTAAATTGATGCCTCGTTCTATTTCTGAGGTACTTCTGATACTAAGGACAGTTGAATTTGCAGTGGTCGCTTTGTCACGTCCGGTGTGGACACAGTGTAACAGTTTTGCAAAATAATTTTCAACGTCCCCGCTACACGTGTGGAATCGTTTTGAAAGCTTCCGATGTTCGCCATACATGTTCCTGATCCCGAATCAGAAGACAAACCTACACCTCAAATAACAGTTTGGTAATTAATATCTTTATTTATATTTATTCCTTATGTATTTCTGAGGTAGTATTGTATTTTATTACATTAAATTAGTGTTGAAACGACACTGCAGAAAGGTACATAGTTGAATTTTCCAACTGTGAAACATTTATACGCATTACATCATTTTGGGAGATTGGTTTCAATAAAAGCTGTTTTTGGACTAACAAGGAAGTTTTGAGTTCTGAAACTTGCAGCATATTTTTATAGTAAAATTACCAATATGTCAAAAGGTCAAGGAAATTCATGACCCCTTTAATATAAATATTTAAGTTCATTTAGTTTGCACTTGTGTTAGTTATTAGAGCCTTTTGACACAGAAAGCATAATTGTGTTCAAAAACATCTTAGATGGAATTTAACTTTGAAGTCTCAAGATGTATTTTTTTTTTTTTACGTTTAAGTTTTGATTAAACAAAGTGTCTTAAACGCTGCATTTATGCCAAAACTACAGAAAAAAAGGTGGGACTCATTGAAATACTTAAAGACGTCCTTCCAACTCAAATGGATTTAAGAACACGTCCTGTGTGAACCATTGTCTCTGCTTATAGAATAATCATTTAATGTATCGGATACAGGGGTGTATCCAGTGTATGCTGTCTCGTTCATTTCTCATGCTCTGCTTTTTCCATTAATGTCACAGGTATCAAGTGCGATCACCTACGTTTTTTCAGAAGTGTAGAGATCAGTATTGGTATATAACTCAGCTGGAGTCGGCCCAGTCCAGTTACATTCAGCAGATCAACAACCTAAAAGAGGTCAGTGTTAAAGATGCAGTTATGTGTAGTTCTATGTAACCCTGAAAACAGCCTCCTTAGGATCTGGCTAGAAGAAACTGCATTGCTTTCTTCTATACAGACTGAAGCCAATGTATTTATGAATACATTTACTTTTTCATGTAATATCAATGCTATAACATGTAATGCCTGTTAATGTTTTTAAGCTTAACTAAATAGATAGTCCACCCAAAAATAAAAAAATCTGCCATCATTTACTCACCTTCATGTAATTCCAAACCTGTATGACTTTCTTCTGCGGAACACAAAAGAAGATATTTTGAATAATGTTGGAAAGAGAATGGCTCCTCTACTATGCTTGATCCATACTATGGAAGACAATAGGAACTGAAACTGTTTTCTTTCCGACATTATTCAAAATACCTTCTTTTGTGTCCCGCAGAAGAGAGGAAGTCTTGCAAGTTTGTAACAACATTAGGTTGAGTAAATGATGACAGAATTTTCATTTTTGTGTGGATTATTCCTTTAAGATGTGATATATGTTGCTTATGTTCTGGTATATTTCTGTTCAGAGGTTGGCCATAGAACTGTTCCGTCGGCAGAAGTCACGGAGTTCGTCTCCACCTGATCGGCGTCTCTGTCCCACAACTTCCTCCGGGAGAGACTCTCGTCAGGGGAAGAGCTCCTTGCTGGAGGAAGGGAGTCAGGCAGCATCAGTGGGGACGAAGGAAGATGAGGATGAAGAGAAGACCCAGCATGATGACTCTAATGTAAGGCCTGCAAGAGTAGCATGATGACATTCATAGCTACTTTTTTTTTAATGATTATTTTTTTATTTTAGCAATCAAATGTAAAAAAAATCTTCCCTTTGAGAATTAGAAAAGTACTTTTTTTTTTTTTTTTTTACTCCTATAAGATATTATCCATCATTTCATCATAGCCACATCTTTGATTACATCTCTTACATCATCATCCTCTTAAAGTAGGCTGTGTTTTAGGCATTTAACATTCACATCAGAGTACACTCATTGTGATCTCTAAAAAAACAAGCTTACACACTAATGTAATGTAGTGACCCTGCAGATTTCTGTGCTTGGAGCTATTTGATGTTATATTACGCACATTGGGATCAGTTTGATGATGATGTGTTGATGCAACGTTAGGAGTTGTCTGACGGGGATCTGGAGGTGGACTGTCTAACTGGAGACGAAGATGTCAATCCTCTGGATGGAAGTAGCACCTCTGGGAGCTCCACAGCCACCAGTAACACGGAGGAGAATGACATTGACGAAGAGACCATGTATGTACAAGATTTAAAAACAGCCGTACTAAAATGTCAGAATGTGCTTTTAAAGCAGAACCACTTGACTGTTAGTGATTTTATCATGGATGTTAGAGGCATAATTCACCCAAAATATGGGAATATTCTCTCAGCATTTACTTCCTGTTATGTTGTTTCAAAATTGTATTTCGTTCTTTAACTCGCTCAAAGCTATTCTATGGTTTCAGAAGTCATATGGACAATTTTTTGGGACTTGACAGTCTCCGTTAATTTTCTTTTATATAGAAATATGCTGCTTGGAGATTCTTTTTGAAGATTTTTATTTGAAAAAAGAAAAGAAAAGAAAAGAAAAGAAAAGAAAAGAAACTTAAACGGCATGAGGGTGATTAAATAATGACAGGATTTTCTTTTTTGGCTGAACTATTTCTTTTGACCCAGGTAAAATCAGGTGATATTGTTATTAACAGCTTTATGCTTCATCCAATGAGGTTTTAGAGCGACCTCTAAAACCGAATTATTAGACCGAATTATTTTATTTTAAAATATTTATTTTATAGTAATTGATGGAAAACAGCACTTGATGAAAGTCACAAGCTTCACTGTGGTACGTATGTCGATAAAGTAGATCTATTGAAAGTGTTTCTGGCAAAATCGTGATCAGCTCTAATAGCGTTTTTCTTTTTTTTCCTTCTAGCAATACTCATCATTTGCTAGGTCACATCCTTATGGTGTGGTAAATACTAGTGTACTAAAATTATTGCATAAGAGATGGTGCTTTGTGTGCCAGAGGGTAACAGCTGTATCCTCCCCCTGACTGGAAAACACAGTTTAATTAGGGCTGCTACCACAACTGTGACAGGAAGCCCCTCGCGCACTGTTTTCAACCAGAGAAGAGCTGTTCTTTCTATCCTGTCCTTTCACGATCTGAGAAAATGAGCACTATTGGCAGCTTTGACTTGTGTAGGCTCTGTGAGAGTGCTCGTGTTTCTGTAGTGAGGTGTTGGAGTCAGAACCTCACATGTTTCTGCTCATGCTGCCGGCTACCGCCTGCTCACACAGCTCTCAAATGCACACACTGCTCCAACCAGATGAGACGAATGAGTCATCAGAGCCTCTACCTCCTGCTTACAAATGCTCGTTCTCACAGAATCTCTTTTCCGACGTGCACAGCACACACATACGTGCACTCTTGTTCTCAGGCCCACGCACATTCTCTCACACCTTTGACTCCATTTGCTCGAGTGTTTTGTGCGTGCCCATGGACTAACCGTTACCCAAATATCAGAAGCCCACTTCTTCAGGATAAAGTAGGGGAGAGAGGGAATATAAGGTTAGGACCTTATTATCATATCAAATGCATTTTCTGTGACCGCTTGAGATTGCATATTTTTTATTTGATTTGATTTTCCATCAATGTGTGTTAAAGCACAAAAAGCTTTTTTTTTTCTTTTTTTTTTTTTCTTGCAGCATATGTTTTTAAGCTTTTTGGATGTGCATTACGTGTTCTTCACATGAGCTTCACATGCATCCTGATGTCACTCAGGCAAACCAGAGAAGTCTCGATTGGATGGCTATTTTCCTTTAAAGCCGCACAATCCCTGCAATTTACATACACACTTTTTTTCAATATATAAAGAGAACCCACAGAATCAGTTTTTTTTTCAATTCTATATTTAATAAAATTAAATATACAAAGATAATTTTTATTGGTGGGGCCAGTGCAGGTACTAGCAGGGCAAGCAAACATTTGTTCGATGTATCCGTGTGGAGTCGAGGACCTCAGCTTCTATAAATACTGTAGTGGATCAGCGCAAAGAACCGCTGGAGAGGACTGAGTCATCACACGGTTGAGCCTGAGACAATGGTGCATGTGTTAACCTTACACACAGACACACACACATACCCACATATACATACATATTCAGCAGTAAGCTTGGAGCAGAACGCTATCAACACCCCCTGTGGAGAAGCTTATTTCAGACCGTACCACTTCTCACTATTAACAGGGGGAGCCACGCAAATGAATTTAAAACGTGGTGATACGCTGGGGACATAATGCCCGGCCACGCCTCATTTAGCTCCATTGGGATCCAATTAATAATTTCCACACATACACCAAATATTAGAGCTGATCTGGTTATGCATTGTAGTTTTTGTTTACTTGCTGCTGACATTCCACTAGTACTAGAGAAATAATACAAGTGTGAATTGTTTCCATCTGTTGTAGGTCTGGTGAGAATGACGTGGAGTACAGTGGAAATCTAGACCTTGAGGAAGGTGAATTACCTGATGATGTTGCCGGGGCAACAGGTGAACCAGATTTTCTCCAAGCGCCCTCACTGATACTAATAATGCTGTTTCTCTAATGAAAAGCGAATGTCATGCATATGGCAATCTGGTGTGTTGAAACACTTGGCTTTGAAGTGTCATCGATTGCGACACGCTGTTAATCAGTTGTAGTCATGAAACCGAGCCAAATTACCATATCAGCCTTTGAGGATTTACTGCAGAATCTGCAGTTTAAAACGCCGTTAGAGCTTCTGCTGAAAGACTGTCAGTGTTCACTAAATCGAAATGACATTTAATAATTCCCTAAAAAAAACTTTTAACTAGAACCATAATGTTTTTAGTGTTGAAACAGCTGAGCAGTGTTATTGTTAAAGTCGGCATGAAACTGAAGTTGTGATCATGTTTTGATCATCGTTTGAGTGAAACTGCCTCTCAAACGAGAAACAAAAAATGTAGGACGGGACTTGATTTTGTCCATCGGAAATTGATTGAATCGTTGGATTGCTGTCGTTTGCTAATTGCTGTTATCTCATGTGAGTGACAGGTTGCTGGAGGGGAGGGGGGAATTATTTTGAAGAAAGTTTGTGCATGGATAAGACATTTATAATGAACAATGCAATATTCCATTAAAAATTATAATTGTAAATTTTGATTTCATGGGGACTTCAACTAAAACTAATAAAACTGGTAATTGAAAAAGATTCTGAAATAATCTAAAATATAAATATATTAAATGAGAAACTTTTATTATTTAATTCCAGGTAATTGCCAAGGTAATATTTAAATTACTTTAAGATTATGAACTAAAACTAAAGCTGAAATGGAAATACATTTAATCTAAATGGAAATATAAAAAAACAAAAACTATAAAAAATGACAAGCACAATTTTTTTGTGTGTGTGCTAAGAACGAACCTAAAATGAAAAACTTGAAATAAAGTTATTAATAAAAATATTATACTAATATTAGTTAAAATATTAATTAGTACTATAAACGTATATTAATAAAACTAAAATAACACTGTAGCTGAGAAACCATTTATATTTATATAACACATAATTTACATAAACACATTAACACCTTGTGGTGTACGTAATAACAAAATGAAGAAAAATAATTCAACATTCCATTGTCAATTATTCCTGAGTTATTTTAGACAATATTTACTTAAAATGCATTCAGACTGAAAAAAACAAACAAACATAAAATCAGCATTATCCATTGGTATAGTCCAGATGAGCATGGTTATTAACTAATCTGATAATAGATGACATCATTTCAGTAGTCAATACCAATAGCAGTAAAAAAAAAAGAAACAAAAGAAAAGTGTATTATACTCACTGAATTAAAACAATTGGATAAAGCCTTTAAACTTAAGGACTTCTGTCGGTGAATCTTTTTTCCTGTCTTAGATCCATATGCTACAAATTGCGATGTAACCTATTTTACTGTACAAATACTCTCTCAAAACTTTGATAGACTTTGTTCCTGTACTTAATATCCCTACTGGCTTCCACCTTTACATGTTAACCAACTGAACACAGCTGCATAATACTAGTACCCTTACACAAGTCCTCTCTGTACTAACTGTCTCCCCCTGCTGGTCAGGAGATTCGGGTGCCTGTGCCCGGGGCTCAAGGCGTGGGGCAGGTGCAAGTTCAGCCAGCCTCCTGGAGATCGACCCGGTCATCCTCATCCAACTCTTGGACCTGAAGGACCGCAGTCATGTGGAGTCCCTGTGGGGGATGCAGCCCCGCCCCCCTACCTCTCTCCTCCAGAGCCAAGGTGTCAAGGATGTCATCAAAATGGAGATTACAATTATTAATTATTCAACATAAACTTGATAACACTCTAAAGTGTCTGTAGCATCTAAAGATGGTATGATTCATGACTCATTAACCATTTTTGATTGACAGCCGCTGCGGTGCCCTCCCGTAAAGAGCGTGAGCGTCGCCCTCAGGCGGTGCGTCGGTCAGCCCCGGACTCGGGGGTCCTGATCAGACTGAAGGCTCAGATGGCAGAAGTGCGCAGTAAGATGTCAGACGTGAAAGGACAGCTGGAAGCTCGCAGTGGAGCCGGTCGAGTCTCCTCTCAGGAAGCCTCGGTCCACGAGCAGGGCCCCTCCATGGACTCCGAGATGGGACCCAGCCGCAAACCCAGTGAACTGCTCTTCAAAGCGCCCATTTCATCAAGACACTCTCGCAGTGGTATGCACTGAGCTTTTTTTTTTTTTAAGGTTTATTTTTGGCCTTTTGGGAGAGTGAATGGTGGGATCAGGAAAGGACCCTGAGCTGGAATTCTGATTCAGGTCGTCCGAAGCACAAATTGTCTGAGTGCTGCCCATGAGGCTGTCGGTTCCATCAGCTGTGAGCTAGTTACTCCTCATACATTTATGAGTAGATGATGCGTAACACAACCATTGTTTTTTTATATTAACATGAAGATTAGATCTTAGATTAGATTTTAGGTTACAATTTTATGGATTTGTTTGAGAAATTGTGTCATTTAGGTGTGTTTTATAAAAAAAATTGTGAAATTAATTTTTAAAAGGACAGATATTCCATGTAGTCTTTACAAATTTTATGAGCTCCTAAAACTGCCTGCGTAATGATTGTTAAATAATTCGCAAAATGCTGTGTAAAATATTTTTAGATAGAGTGTAGCATATTACACTGCACGAAATGTCAGAATTGAGGCTGTTTATTATATATTATATAGGTATTAATTTAGTATTGATGTAGAGATATCAAAATCACTTTCAAAAAAACATAACCTTCTACAGGATATTTTGAACTTTTTTTTGTGCGCCATTTGTTCATATTTACGCTACTGTTCAAAAGTTTGTGATCAGTAAGATATTTTAATTTGTTTTAATTTATTTTATTTAACACTTTTATTTAGCAAGCATGCACTAAATTGATCAAAAGACAGTAATAAATTATTATTCCAAATACTATACTATTCCAAATAAATGCTGTTCTTTCTATTCATCAAATAATTTTTACAAAAATGCATCATGCGGAAATCTGGTTTCCACAAAAATATTCATCCGAATCAGATATTTACAACATTTATAATACTTAAAAATAATTTTTTCTTGAGCAGCAAATCAGCATGATTTCTGAAGGATCATGTGACATTGAAGACTGGAGTAATGATGCTGAAAATTTGCATCACAGGAATAAATGGCATTTTAAAAGGTATTCGAAGAAAAAACATTTTTTGTAATAATATTTCACAATATCTCTTCTTTTTTTTTCTTTTTTTTTATCAAATAAATGCAGCCTTTATGAGCATATGAGACAAAAATATAATAACATTTTACAGACCCCAATCTTTTGAATGGTAGTGTATATTGTTGTAGATTCAGCCTGACTTTGTTTGGGTCTTTGTTTTAGGGGTGAAGAAGGCTGGTTCTCCTAAGCAGGAGAGTGTGGGAGCGCTGGGTGGACTGTCCCTGCGCCGGACTGTGGATGCTGGAGAGAAGGAGCTGAGAGGAGCAGGTCGAGAGTCCCCTACTGAACCTGCTCTGTGTCCCAGAGAGGGACCCTCCTCCTTAGATGGTTTGTACACTACACTGTTCATCTCGTAATTATTGAAATTAAATGAGAAACGATCAACATACAGTAGTAGACTAGTTGTCCGCCATTTATCTTGTGAGTAAAGCACACTGCATGCTGCCTTTCAGCATATTGCACAAGTAATGCTTTTTTCTTTTTTTTTTGAGAGAGAGAGAGAGTCAAAATAAAGGTTTATTTCACCCAAAAATGAAACTTATTCCATAATTTACTTGCCCTCAAGCCATCCTAGGTGTATACGACTTTCTTCTTTCAGACAAACGCAGTCGGAGTTATATTTAAAAAATATCCTGGCTTTTAATTGGAGTGAATGGTACTTTAGATTTTAAGGGCCAAAAAATTGCATCCATCCATTATAAAAGTAATCCATACGACTCCAGGAGGTTAATAAAGGCCTTCTGGAGCGAACCGATGCGTTAACATTATATAATCACTGGTTTCCGGTAACGGCCGTACGCGAGACCAGTTCCGGCGGAAGAGTGACCTCTGACCCGACGTAGGTAGACGCCCCTCGCGGTTCAAGCCAATAGAGCTGGGCGACAAACTCAAGCTCCTCCAACATTTATCTTTACAAATTCTCATTTTAAACTTATAACTCGTGACCAGAGCTTCCACGTTCGTCAATGCGTCATGCGTCAGGTCAGAGGTCACTCTTTCACCGGAACTCGACTCGAGTAAGGCCATTACCGGAAGCCAGTGATTATAGTTTATAAAATTATAAATATGGATATTTTTCTGGAGCTGTATGGATTACTTTTATGATGGATGGATGCACTTTTTTGGGCTTCAAAATCTAAGGTACCATTCACTCCAATTATAAAGCTTGGAAGAGCCAGGATATTTATTATATAACTCTGATTGTGTTTGGCTGAAAGAAAAACTCATATATACCTAGGATGGCTTGAGGGTGAGTAAATTCTGGGATAATTAATTTTTTTTGTGTGTGAACTAACCCTTTAACCCAACCAGCCTAATTTTACAGGGCTTCCTAAGACTAGTCATTCAGATAGCGCTCAAGCTGGTCGATTATGAAAATATGGCGCTTTGCCCATCCCTAGAAGCAACAATAGCTATGAATAATATGAAAAGATTAATTTGGGGAAAAGCAGCATTTGGGGAAAAGCAGACTTCTGGGAAACTCAACCCTGATATTTCAGGGCGTATTCAAATGGTCTGAAATGACATTTATCTGTGTTTTGCAGGCTCCCTGAAAGCACGCAGTGTGCAGAGTTCTCCTCCCTCTCTGGGAAGCAGCTCCTTGTCCTCTGATAAGCCCTCTGGCTCCAAACACGAGGAGCTGCTGTACGGAGCTTCAGCTTCAGACCTGTTCAGCATCACGGCTCTCAACGGAGCGGCTGCACCCGCCACCAAACAGCGCAGGACTCCAGCCGCTGGGTAATGCACATAAAACAAGCCATCGCTGTGTAATTGTGTGTTTCCATTCATGAACAAATCCAGTAATTGGGCTTGATTGAAGGTTGCCGTTTTTATACCTAGAATAGACATTTAAATGCTGATGAGATCCTCAGTAGAGGTGCGCTGATTTTAATTTGGCGTAATTTGTTACATTCAATAGAATTATCATAATCTGTTGAGTTCTATTCTGATGCTATAAATCAGTGGATGGTCTTTGTATTAACTCGAAGAAAGAGACTTTATTGGGCACTTTTGCATAGTTTTTTTTCCCTCCACAGTGAATATTAAGGTAAAATGACACACAATAGCTTTCACAATGCTAATATTTGGCTATGTTTAAAGGATCACTCCACCGTTTTTTCATATTAAACTATGTTATTCCCTTAACTAAGACGAGTTGATACATACCTCTCTCATCTCAGTGCGTGCACTCAATCGCTCTAGCGCGCGGCGACACTTTGATAGCACTTAGCTTAGCCTAGTTCATTCATTAGGTACCAAATGAAAAAACGGTGGAGTGTTCCTTTAAATTTAGCTGGTTTATGGGTTTGATTTGTTTTGTTTTTTTGGTTTGGTTTCACGTTAAATATTTGTCATACAATAGCTTACACCAGGCAAATTTTTGTTTAGTTAGTTTGTTTCATGTAAAATAACAAGCAACATAAGCCTGGTTCCACGGACATGGCTTAGATTAAGCCAGGATTAGTCCTTAGTTCAATTAGGGCATTGGTTTAGTTTTTTAGTTTGTATTCTCTTGTTTTACACAAAATAGCATGATACACAATGTTTTTTTTACCATGCTAATAAGATTGTACCCCTCAGGCCTGGCCTGCTGACAGACAGCTCTCTGAACTGTGATCAAGAGAGTGCCTGTGAAATCCAGTCACTGCTGTCACTGGCTGAGCCATCGTCCTCTTCCTCCTCACGCCCTGATGAAGGTGAGACATGAAGATCCGCTCTCAAAAACATGGGCCATAATTACACTGCAGCATGTTATATTTGTGTTGCATCAATGAGTCATTGCACACACGGTGAAGGAACGCACTGTCATTCAACTGCATATAAAATAAGACGTATTCTCAGGATTTGACAGTTTATCATACTCCTAATGGCCCAAGGTTACCGTCAGGAGGCTCTTGGGTAACACCCTTATCTGATGCTTTATTGCGAAGCAGAACTAATACAGAAAAACACGTGTTCTCAGTGCTGATATCTGGCAGTTCATATGAGCGCATGGTCGTCTGTCCTCAGATCTCCTCAGCCAGAAACAGCCTCACCGCGTTCTGCCGAGCATGAGCAGTGACAGCGAGCTGGACTGTGACACGGAGAACGAGAACGAGGATGAAGTTGTGTCTCTGGAGGCTGGAGACTGTGCGTTTGACACCAGAACACTACCCTGCCCAGGTTTATATCTCACACTTCACTGACACTGCTAGCTCAGCCACAGCTACCACTCAAAAGCTTGGACACACTTGACTGAAATTGTTTTTTCATGATCTTTTTGATCTAAAGGCTTAGGCTTAAATACTTCTTTTTTTTCTCTCAATTCAGGTCAAATAGAAAATTTACCTTTTGCATTTTTACATATGCAAATTAGGCTCAATCTCATTAAAAATGAAGCGAAAAATTTCTCATTTATAACAAAAGCAGTACACAAGTGCACCTTAAATGTTTCATCGATTTTATCTTTATATCAATTATTTATCCTGTTTGTTCATTCCTCTATCTCCTTTTAACTCTTTCCCCGCCAGCGTTTTTTATTTTTATTTTTATTAAGGTGCCAGCCAGCGCCAGTATTTTTGATAATTTTCACAGAATTTCCATAGCCCCCACCCCAGAATATTTTGTTGTATGAATATCTGAACATGATATATATCAAAAGAAAGAACAGAGCCTCTGTTTTAAAACAAACATTTGATTCTAGCTTAATGCATTCTTTTTACTCAGCTCTTGAATGTGGGTTTTCAAGAGTTGAACTTTTTTTTTTTTTTTAAGAATACAGTGTGCATAATCAATGCTTTTATTGCTTGTTTCTGCTCCTTTTTTGCCTGTTTTGATCTGGAGATTCTCTTCTCTTTCAAAAAATGCGCACTGTACGGTACTGTATAGCAGTGACAACACGGAAAGCTGAAAAATTCTGTCAATGGCTGGGAAAGAGTTAAATGTTTATTAATTTGTCTATTATACCTAAACTGATTTAACCCTGTTTTTGGCATGAAAACAGCAGATGCTGAAAACAAATTCCAGAAATCTATCTGACAGTTACAAGAAGTGTAATTTAAGAAGCAAAAAACATGTTTACATGCACACTTTTTTGCTATTCTGATTAAGATCGTTCTGATTGACGGATTCCGGTTGACTGTTTACATGGGATGTTATCTAAACCGATCTGGTGTTTACATGTGCTGACGCTTTCAATCGAAATCATTTTGTGACATGCGCACACTTGTCTGCCGGATCTGGAAGCTCATCATTTTCCACGTTTTCAATCCTGTCAAGATGGTGCATCACTTAATCGTTGCGTTAGTTGTAGGCATTAGCCGCGTTTCCACTGTCGGGCCAGTGCAAGCCAGGGCTTTAAACGGCCGTGCCAGGCTAATAGCCTCGGGCCAGTAGCACCGTGCCCAAAATCTGCTGCGTTTCCACTGTGCCTCTCTGGAACAACGTCACACAAACCCATCATTTCACCAACAAAATGGAAGTTTTATCAGAAAACTAATCGGAAAGAAATCACTGGAAACAGCGTGATCGCAAAACAAGAGCGACCGTTTGCTGGCATTTCTGTTGTTTAATTGAATATTTAAAACCCAAGCATCGATGTTTTACCACAGGTTTACAATAAAATGCGACACATTGATCATAATGAATTAATTTGTGTCAAAATTGCACATTAGTCACACAGAAATAAAGTGGTTTATGACGTTTGTGAACGTCTATTTCACAAAAGAAAGAGGACACGCAACTTATTCAGTCGCGTCTGTTTCTGTTTATTTGGTAGCCTAGTTACAGCACATATTTACATCACATTTAGAAAGAATGATCATTTCTACAAATATGCCACCAAAAATATTACCTGAGGAGCTTTAGCACTCTCTCCCAGAAGGATACAGTTATATTTTCAGTCAGAGATAAAGAGGATAGTCCGGTATAAAGAGACGAGACGTAGGCTACTGACAGATCAAATAAATCAGGATTATGATAACCTATATGATTTGTCTAATTTCTTGATTTGTCTGATTTCGCTGATTTCTAAGCGTTCATATTTACCATGTTTACTATGGTAATGGTTAGCGTGCATAGTTTTTTGCATCTGGTCACAAACAGAAGGCATTATGTTAGCTGACAGAATTATCTGGCGCAAAACCAGGCATGCGCAGAAAGACGTTCACTCAAAGTAATCGGATCAGCTCGTTTACATGGTGTAATCTTTCATTTGATCGGTTCATGAAAAGGTTTATTCCACCCCCTTCAATCCGACTGAAATTTCAATCGGTTTGAGCATTTTTATTCCGATTGAGGTGTTGACATGGAGCATTTTCATTCTGATTGGACTTTTAAACTGGCTATAATCGGAATACAATGCTACATGTAAACGGGGCTAATTCACTTCACTTGGCTGTTGAAGCTAACCAGTTCTAATTTAATTAATAATATATATTTAATGTTTATTAATTTTGAGGATTGGTTTTGATGTTTTCAAAAATTTGGTAGTTGAAGATGCAATTTTTTTGCAGACATTCAAAATGGTTAAATCCAAGAAAATCTTGATTTTTGCCTGTATATCTCCCCTTTTAGTAGAGTGTTATTCTATATTAGGGAAACCCTCAATCACATGTATGTTGAATAAATGTAATTACGTGCTTTGTTAAAGTTTAAAATAGGTCAGCCACCTGTCTAGCCTCTGATTATCTCTGTGTGTGGGCCAGACTGCACCAGCTTATTCTAATATTCCAGTATTGTGACTTTCGTTCCAGCGACCTGTGTGTGGTCTGCTGACGTCCCGTCTGTGTGTGTGTCGTTCTCAGGCGAGCAGCTGATCCCTGATGATCTGAGCTTTGTGTCTGGAGAGACCACAGAGAGGTGATCCGCCGCAGCAAATGCTGCAAAAATGTCCTGAAGTCGTCAGGCTCTGAATGTGCTCCTTACAGTTATGTCTGTGCACTTACTTTATGTTAAGATAGAACAGGAATATATGTGCTACTGTAAATGTTATTTAAGAGAAACACAACTTTCAGGATTTTCTTTTTTTCCTCTGCATTGTGAAATGCGTAACATTCCGTTATAAAGGTGTATACATTTATGTGTGCATAACTAGATAATCATATATTAAAGTTGTATACTACATTTCTTTACTTTTGCGATGCTGCTTATTGTCATAAATTTATAGGGAGTTGCCAAACAGTTGCCCTATTTTTTTTGAGTCAATAACTGAGTTTAAATGTTTTGGCACATTAAGTCAGAATGTCAATACAGATGCTGCCCTGTTACCGATTCATGTGGCTTTATAGATATATTAGTGAGTTTTGTAGCTAACCCCTCTTCAGCTGTGTAGTCCACAAAGCATAGCTTTCTATACCCAACACACGTTTACATTGACTAAATGTCTGCAAAAAGGGAACATGGTGCCGATACAAGTTCAAATCATTTTCTAAATTTGATTGTTTTTTTATATATATATATATATATATAAAAACAATCAAATCAGCAGTTATTACACAGCTCAGTTACAAGCATTAGTGAACTTTATTAATACTACATTCCCATTTTTGCTTGGTGTTCCCCCACCCCCACCCCCCTTTTTATATATATATATTACACACACACCCTTGTTAACTCCTATAAGATGTCCAAATAAAAGGCAGTTACACACTTAAACCAAAGTCTCAGGTGGGTCCATGTCTGTGTTGTTAGCCCCACACAGGTGGTATTTTGCATCAGAACTGCTGGAGTGTTTGTGTGGTTTGTTTTGAGCTCAGACACACATTGATGACAGCTGGATATTACAGTGTTTCTGTTGTGAATAGATGTGGTGGCGTCATGAACAGCTGGGGAGTGATGCACTTATATTCATCTGAGGTCACAGTGTTGCTCTTTGCATGGTCAGCTTTCACTCAGTACAGTCTGTTGAAAGTGTGAATGTTTTGTTGAAAAGTGTACTTGCTTTTGCTGTTTAATCTTTGGCTTAAGAATTAACAACAGGTCAGTGCTTTATACAAATACTTTTTTTTCTTTTTTTTTTCTGCTTCCCCTCCAGCATGTTTATAGTCTCTGCAAAGTCTAAAACAATGAAGACAGTGTTCCTTGACTGTTCAATATAAATCTAATGCTTTGCTTTGTGCTGTGATAATAATGTCCCTATTTTGTTGTTTTATGTTTCATATGAGCAATAGAGAAATCTGTTTACTGGTTTATTTCTCTAGCATATTTTTAAAGATTGTTTGTGTTTGGAAGGGAGGGAGGCTCAAAACAACCTGGAGTATATTCACAGTATGTACTGTATATTTATCTAAATTAAAATCTGAACAAATAAAAGATGTGATACTATTAAAGACTTTTTTTCCTTCTTTGAGTCACATCAATTGCAATGTGTTAAAGTGTACAGGTCCAATGTCACCCCCAAATAAGAATTATTATATAATATAAAATGAAAATGTTTTATTTAAGATGTAATAAAAATACTTATATTGTTTGTGTAAAATGACAAGTTGTATTCATACTTTTACAAATATTTTTGAGGTGTTTTGGACTTATTTCTTGGCATTCCAATTTTTCTTAAAGATTCAGCATAAATGAAATACCTGTATTATACCACTATATACATGTTCTTAATATAAAATGTGTGTGTGTGTGTGTGTATATATATATATATATATATATATATATATATATATATTTATATTAACTTTGTTTATTGTTAAAATGTTTATAAAAATGTGATTCTAAATATGATTCTAAAAAACTATTTCTAAAATTTTAACTATATTTTATTTGTTTTAGATTTTGAGGCGAAATATGACCTGGATTTCAGCCTAAAAAAAATTATAAAATGGTTTTTTAAATTTTTTTATAAAAAAATGTTAAATTAAATGTAGATAAAAAGATATTGTGACAATTAAGCAGATTTATTATTATTATTATTATTTAAAATTAGTTTTTTTTTTTGGCATTCAAATTTTTCTTAAAGGTGATTTATGCTACTGTATAACTGTTTTTATTTTAAATCAGTATACATTAAAAGCAAATACATTTATTATACATTTATTATTATTTATAAATATAGATTTTAAGTTTATTTATTAAGCTAAACTTGTTAAAAAGTTTATTATAATTGTCATAAACATGATTCAAAAATCGTAATGATTCTAAAAATGGACTTCTAAGACGTAAACTATATTTTCTATTTCCTGCTTTATATGTTGGGGTGAAATATGACCAGGATCTGGTTTGGGTGAGATTCACACACTGGCTGCTGTGTCATGTGTGTGTGTGTGCATGTCCATTGCCTGTCTGCACCTGCTGTCTGGTCTAGTCTGTACACTGTGCAGTGCCAGATCAGTGCTGTGTGAGAATAAGCCCAGCAGTGTTTATGTGGATGAGTGCGTGTTGGCTCTGATTCTGTCCTCTTCACATCCGTTCCCTCCACTCCTCCAGCACCTGACTGCCAACACTCACTTCAGTCTCTATGAAGACATGTCGTGATGGATCCGTGTCAATCTCGAGATTCTGATAACTCCTGGTTTGGCCTATACATCCTTTAACATTCCCAGCTATTTAAGCCTCTAAATGTGTGTGTGTGTTTTGTGCAGTCATGACTGATCTTCAGGCAGTTTCAGAGGATTTATGTAACAGGCTGGACCTTTTTTTTTTTTTTTTTGGGGAAAGTGTTGGACGCTAAGTACACAGTTTTAATTTACTGCTCATCCAGAGAGCGGAACACTAAATCCTGTTCTCGGTGCAATTCATCACCTTCAATCTAGACCACTCAACTGGAAAAATCCAGCTTAAATCTGAACTCAAGTACATCTCTATTTTTTTTTTTTGTTACAGGTTAGACACAAAAGCACTAGCTGGCTTTCCACTTAAGTTGTGCTGGGTCATGATCGAAAACAAAATACCTTTAATGTCTTGATTCTAATGCTTTAACACAACATCACTGTTGATTTAGTTTGAAATTAAGTCTTTTAGACCAAAATTGACCTTGCTTGCTTGGTTTTCAGTAACAGCTTGAGTCTTGACACGAAAATACAACGCATGCCCTATTTTGGTTTGCGTAATAATTACATAAACTACATGTTCGAAGAGGAAAAGCTCTTCTGAAGTTCAGCAGGGACTGGTTAGGAAGTGCTTCACTGTGGACTGGCTTTAAATATAAAACCATTAATAATTTAAGAGTGATTAAAGTTTAATACACTCAACACAGACCAGGAGGCACTTCCTGCTATAGCTTACATTACACCTGTACTGCTGATAAACGTAGCATGGTGTTATGTATGTGTGTATTATGTATAGTCTATAGGCCTACACATAATTATAAAAACTATTTCATTATTATTAAATTAAGTCATTTAAAATAGTCAAGTAACAAACGTACTCTACAAGACAATGTTGCATGTGTGACACGGGCTCACGCTCCTATCGCCACAGGAAGTGCATGTAGCTTGATTAAAAGGCAGCTTGTTCAATTAAATTGTCCTGTGTTATTGCCAAGGCCTGACAGGTGGAGGACGGAGACTATAATTACTTGTCCTGGCTCAGAAAACCTTCAGGGGTCACAACCAGGTCTTGTGTGTGTCAGCAATAAGGACTTGCTGTACTTCAGATCTCAGAACACTCACAGAAATTAATAGAAATAGTAAGGCTACTGTTAATGTGTAGCCTACCGTCAGACTGTAACATGTCCGAGACGGTTAAAACTACAGTAAATCTTATGGGCTGATAGAGACTTTATCAGCCATAAAGTGTACGGGTTTGGGAAATCTGAAACTAGTTAGTGAATATGGCATACTCATGTAAGCCTCACGAACATACAGACATAACTAAAATATGACTCTTGCGAAGAGTCAATTGCGAACTTAACGATTCACTGACTGAGTCTGATTCAAACCGAATCTCACGAGCACAAGACATTTCATAAATGTTCTGTTTAAATGACCCTTTACAGACCAATCCAAACATTGCGTTGTGACCACTGTTGCGTGTGGGAATATATATTTAAATAACGCCTGATGGTATATTTCAGCTCTTAAGGTATATTTAAGTACGCCACCTCACAAGATAATTGACAATAGGCCTACCGCATATTGACACACAAAGTTTTCAGGACTGTTGCAAATGTTGATAAGATTTAGGGTCCATTGACACGACACCGTTTTTCACTAAAACAGCATTTTGAGAGCCTGAAAACGCAAACTTTTGAAAAACGGGTTTCAAAGTGCACGTTTTTGAAAATGAAGCCATTATCGTCTTCGTGCAAACTACAAAAATGCTAATTTAGGAAAAACTATGACGTCATACGCATACGTGTTCAATCTATAGGCACGTAGTGTTTCTTTGAATTGACATCGCCAACTACTGGCCTGTCAGCAGAATACAGCGTTTTTAGTCGTTTTTGCAGATCCGTGTGAATGGCTGTACGAAACAAATGCAAATAATTTTTTTTCCTGTTTTTAGTAGGCTCTTAATTTATTGTAGCATTTTTGTTTGTTTGTTCAGTTGCATTCCTTCCAATATTTGTATGGAGGATCTACAAAACATAGCCTATCTGTATGATTGAAGCAAACCGGCATTTCACACAAAAAATTGGAGCAAAAAAAACTTTTTGTTGTTGTTAAATCTGAACCTTGAAGCTATTTAAATCATGAATCACATCATCAGTGTGTTCAATCCATGATCTAAATCTGACTGACTTCCAGGTCACCTTCCCTCTATAAATAGCTAATACTATGACCAAAGTGATCAGTAAAAAATCTTGAAGATGAAACTGCTTTCAGGCACAGACCATTAAAACTATTACACATCAAAAAACAAAAACTCTTTGGAGTACAGTAGTGGTTTCTCATCAACACAGGTTTAATAGAATACAGTGATGACCATTAACATAGGTTTTCTTTTTTAAGATACTTCCCCCCCAACTCTAAGTTGTCTGGAAACCCTTCCTCATCTTTGCTTTAGAGAAGACAAGCCCTTTGAAGAGCTCTCTTCACTCATGGCTTGCGTAGGTTCATTATTGCTAGCAGAAAAAGAGCAGTACTGAACAGTACATGGACAAAAAGCAGTGACAGCAAGTAAGGAGAGGGCTAACCGTCATGAAAGATAGAGCGCGCGCCCTTGACGCAGAAACTATCGCTAAGGGGAAACGCTGCGTCTAACAGTCAGTCCATGGGGGCCAAGGCTCAACAGTATCATACTGAGTATGTGAAGACGAAGTGAGATGTTCTTCACTGAAATTAACCGTCCGAAAACTTTGGTCCTTTGACTCATTACCACTCGGTGAATAAGCGAGAGCCTGCCTGTGACTGTATTACAAACGCCCAGTGCTGCATCTGTTAGACTTTGCGCACTTCCAAGTAGTTTTCAAGTACGTACTTCAGTGAGAAGGGGGCGGGGCCAGGGGTTAGGCCTACTGAAAAGCGTTACAGATTTCTGTATCCATCTGAGTTATCAGTGGTGATTAAAATAGCACATTTAGCAGACAGACATCACATACACATCTCAACTGTTACGCGCACCCACGCACTCAAAACACACATACGTACGTACATGTATACAATATATGTAAGTTACTACACTTCTGATATATAATTTGTGCCCCGTACGAGGTGATGATCGTGAGGGAGATTGTACATGATGGTGAGGGAGAAAAGGGAAGGCTCTATGAATCTATAATCCGCATAGGCTATATCATGTGGAGCGGAGCTTCGTCGTGAGGTCCATGTCCTGTGAACTGCACTCATCAATTTCCAGTCATCAATCCTGCACCGAAGGCCTTGAGGAAACGTTTTTCCGCTTCTAGTGCAGATCTACGATTTACGATTCATGATGGAGGTGGCAGGGCAGCCGGTGACGTGCTCAGAAACTTCCACAAGGGTATAAAACCAGTTGACGAATCTCATAATGGGCGGTAGAGTGCGTACAGACATTCGGGACAGTCTTTTAATGGGGGTAAATGTTTCATTGATCCTCCTCCTTGTTCGTGTTTCAAGCTCTAAGGAGGGTTCCTCTTACATTCGACATCTGGATGTACATTCTGGACCAGTTAAAATGCACAATGACTGTTCAACTTCCCATTCAAGCCCCCTTTTTTGACAGGAGAACACAATGGTGTCGGGTGAGAAGTTGGGCTCAATTCGTGGCTGGAAGCGGATGATGAGGGGAGCTTGAATGACAACACAAAGGCTGAGTGAATGATGGATGTTAAGCCCCGCCCACAACCCTCTGCAAACTAAAATAAATAAATTGAAACTGATCAGTGCAATTCTTCTGTTAAGTTTTCTAAATGAGTTTGAAGACTGAATATAATATTGCACTGACCATTTGGTGATTGATCACACCTGTCTCAAACTAACAATGTGAGTTATACTTTTGTAACTGTGACAGTTGCTTCAGTTCTGTCCACTTGGTAATCGGTAAAGCACGATCAGCTTAATGTTCACCCAAAAAGAAAATTCGGTCATCATTTACTCGACCTCATGTTGTCCCAAACCCTTATGACTAAAACTGTTACCAACATTCTTAAAAATATCTTCATTTTGAGGGTGACGGAATTGTCATTTTTGGGTGAATTCTCCCTTTCAGGCCAAGAATTTCCAAAGCATGTTGCTTCTAAATGGCGCCATGATATCAGTGACTGAGAGACAGATAATAATTTATATTTCTAAACTGAGTAATGAGTCAGAGTACTCTCATTAAATTTTAATGTTAAAGTACAGTATATGTACTTCTACGATTTCAATTTTCAACAAATTCTGATTTAAAAAAAGAAAAGTATGGTAAAGATGGTAATAAAAAGAGACAGTCCTAATCTTAAGCATCCATTTCTGAATAAAGAAACTGGTAGAGTTTAGAATAAATAAAGTAGTAGAGCGGTAAAATTGACTCTACATCAACTTCACAGCGTGTCAAAAACAGGCCAATGTTGGAGATAATAAAGGCACACATTGTGCTGCTGAAACTCTATTATCCATGTCCTCAACACCTGAGGGGCACTTCAAACTATGAGCATCTCCTGTCGGCTTTGTTCTGATGTCAATCAAGCCTTCTGGGCTACACTTACACATCCTATACAAGCTTAGATTGACAATCAAACAGATCTTAATCCAGTTTGCCAATATAAAGAAATACAATATTTGGCTGAGCATATTTGTTTTGACTGGTAACTTTGACTGGAGTCTTTGAGTACTTTTCCTCCGTAGGATTTAACATCAAGCTCTTTGTAGGTGGTTGTAGGTGTAGCGCTGTCTAGGGATGGTAGTGTGCCTCCTGATGATCATATTCTTTGGTTTTGAAACTGAATATGTATAGAATATTTACTGCATCTAAATTTGATCTGATATGTTCACTCCAAGGCGATGATTGGAAAAGCAACAGGTGTTGTTTGTCAGTGACTTATGTTATTTCTAGTTAGCATCATCAGGGTGGTTGGAGATATGTTGAATGTTCAAATGCTTTGACGTGGCAGCCGCCCAAAAAACAGCCCAGAACGTTCCACAAATAGAATACAAAATAAGCCTCTTAAAATTAAAATCATTTTTGTTCTTTCAACAAATGGTCAGTGAAAGTGGTGCTTGACCTTTAGAAAATAGTGACTGTCAACCTCAGGAGATCAAACTAAATATATGAGCTGGTTTGCTTTTTTGCAACTCTTACTACAATTTTGTGATTTTGTTATTTCCTATAGCAATAAACATTTAGCAAAACTAAATTGTACCCTCTTTGTGGAAAGTGCCATTTATGGTTTTCACGTCTTACAAAACGAACAAGGTAAAACAAGGGGCCATAAACAGCACATACATTATGTGTGCTAAAAACATACACAAATGAATATGATGCCACTCGCTTTTCAATGACATCCTCACACCATCATCGAGTAACCAGTTCATACAGCGTACGCTTTGGATAAAAAGGAAAAAATAAATAAAAGGTCTATGAGGTTATTCTGAATAAGTTCATCTGAAGGTGTAGTGTCTGGACATTAAAATGGCTTTAATAACCAAGAGCTGTATCATTTCTCTTGCCTCAGAAACCAGATTTAAGATCTGTACACCTGCTTGCTTCTACACTGGGTTTACATTATGTGTGTGTGTGTGTAAATAGAGGATAGTGTTAGGACAGGCTTAACACTCTTTCCACACACACAAATCAAACTGGATCAGAGAGAGGGTTATGAGGATGAGGAGGAAGCTGGCAGAGAGTAATGAAGGATTCTGAGGCTGGCTCATATAAGATAAACGTGGAAGCGTTAATGCAATGTAGTATCTCATATGTTTGAGTGTGTGTTTCTGTTCCAGAACCCAGTGAGCTGCCTCGCTGCCTGCTCCTTACATAGACAGCAGTCCGGGAAATCTCAAAAGTGACTCATTTGGACCATCTACATAGGCAGTAACACAAATAGCAATGAGCATAAAGGAATTTAAGTAGGGTTTGCTGTCAGCATGTTACTATCATAACAACATGATAAGGTACGGTCACATAGTACATATCAATAGTGTTGAGACAAATGAAGCACAGCTCACACAGACGTCACTTTCAAACCAAGCAGATTTCTTTTGGTCAACGTGGCGAATTCTTTAACAAAAGCGAAATCTGCATAGTGAACATTTCTGCTCTCACATGAAACTCACAATGCGCAAATTCCTATTGGAATTACTGGATTTCGTAAATGTGACCGCAACTATTCTCTGATAAGTAAATACTGTAGCACTCACGAAAAAACTCTGGTTTTAATTATATTTAACTCTTTTAATCAATAGTTTAATTCCTCTCGTTCGTCTACCAAGTTTGTCTTGTTTGCCTTCTGCACAAGTATACATGCAATGCTGCCTTAGAATTAGTCCGAAACGAGGTATCTTTTCCATCTGAAGGGTGCTTTAAAATGCTGTCTGCTCACACAGACGTCACTTCCAATCTAAGCAGATTTCCTTTGGTCACCACAGCGAATTCGCATGACCAACTTAAACATGAGCGAAATCTGCATGGTGAACTTTTTCGCCCTCTTTTTCGCACGAATTTCTATTGAAATGATTGGATCTCGCTCATTAAATTTCTCTAAGCAATGGTAAAAGTGACCGCACCTTTTCTCTGAATAGCATAAAGTTTGTCACTATCGCTTAGAATTTGTCCAAAATGATATATCTTTTCCATCTGAATGGTACTTTAAAATGCTGCCTATGAAGAGTGCTCACAAGGTTTTGGAACGGAGCGTACATGTATGTGTGCGTGCGCCCACTGCATGAGTATGTTTCATCTTCAGGGACAGAGGGCGGCATGATGGGGCAAGGAAGTTGTCGATTAGACCCTTTTGCTGTGGGTTACATGGGGAAAGGCTATCCCAGGCTTCCTCTCTGGGGAGCGGAGAGGATAGGGCACGCTAGGGAAGCAGCTCAGAGGACCGTGGCTTTCTCTGGCCCTCCGAATCAAGCTCTTCGATTCCCTCCTCAGCGGCATGACCTCCAGCCGCCTCTTCCTCCGGCCCTCCTGAGGGAAGAGCGCAGCCACCTCCAGCAATTGTCCATCTGAGGTGGTCTGCGTGTAGGAGGGCACTGTGGATTTAGACTGGGGCTTTTGCCTGTACCCACTGGGGCCATCCTCTTGATAGGGACGCCAGGCCGTGCCGAACCCGCCGTAGGGGTGTATGAGGTCTGGCGTGACGGTTCTCATTGGGGGCAGGCCGGATGAAGCTGGGAGCCTGAAGCAGCCAGTCTCTGCACGCATGTCTGGCCCCGTGATGCTCAGACTTGTTCTGTCCGTAAACGAATCCATGCGGTCTTCGTAGGCCAGGTCAGCGGGCGCCGAGCACTGTTGGAGTGGCCAGCCGCTCCGGTTCTTTCCTCCGTTCTCCGCCCCTCCGTCTTGACACACCAGCTCACTCTGCAAGGGCTCCACTTCCTCTCCCTCCTCCTCCTCTCCCGCATCCTCCACCGGATCCTCTTCCCGTTGCTCCTCCGGTTCATCTGAGGGTGGGGGCAAACGGGGATCTCTGAGGAACACCACAATGACCGAGATGTTGTCGCTGGACCCCGCGTCTCGGGCCGAGGCCACTAGCTTGTGGGCCACCATGGAGGTGTCCCCGCTGTTCTCCTGCAAGTGGTCGCTGACCACTCGCACGGCTTCGTCTGGGTTCACGGTGTCGTAGAACCCGTCGCAGGCCAGGATCAAGTAGTCCTCGCTGCCGTCCAGGGGGAAGGTGGCGCAGTCTGCATCACCACAGATATAGGGCTTGTGTTCTGAATCACCTGCACGTAGACATACAAAAAAATACTTAATTGTCAAAAAAATGATGCCCTAATGCAAAAAAACTAACAAAAATGTCCAAAAATATGTTTCAATATTTTTTTCTTTTGATCTTGGAGTGAAATATGATTCGGACATGTTCTGTACTTTTGTAATTGCAAACAACCAGTTGCCTAGGCTATGGCAGAATTAGCCTCACTTGTCCTATTTATGAATCAAGAGCTTTAAGGGAATTAAATGCTAAACTGATGGGATTATCTGACAGATTAGCTATCAGCATTTAGGAGTGCAACGGTTCCTGTGCACGAAGCCGTGGGAACACTGCCTAAGGATTTTGCTGGAGGTCAGTCTTTGTTATTACGGCAATGTTCATTAGCCTGAAAGCCGTAATCTTACACTAGCTAATGTACATACTATAAAGGACACTGATACTGTATCAATAATTTATTGAGGTAATGAAGAAGTCAGGTAATTCAAATACATTTTTGGTTGGTACATTTTTCAACTCCAACTACACAGTTGGTCTGATTACGCAAGTTTAGAATCAGTATAGTTGATTAAGTTTTAACAATAATCAATATTGTTCTTCACTAGTACACAGACTCAGCTACTGATTTACACCAAGTGGAAGCTGCACAATCTGGCTACATTGATTAAATCGAGTCTGTGCCAGGGTTTCCTTTCTAAAATGCTGTTTCCTTCATACTGAAATCTGTAGTGTGGTGATAAAGGGTTTTCTGCTGTGGCCTGAACATCCTCTTCTAAAAATACGCACACACTGACCTTTAGTTCACTTTAACTTACAAAAGATCCTGTCTAAATAAGTGAATATCTTCTAGGAGCCCAAAAGGAAAGTCCTTTAAAACCGTCTTAGGGAGTTTTTACCTCTCAGCTGATGGCTTTAGCTTGATTACTGGGATTTGTGAGATACTATACTGTAAAGCTGGTTTAGAACAGTACTGTATGTATAGTGAAAAGTGCTATTCAAGTGATTTGTGCAGTTGTTCATAGCATTTTACAGAGCACAAACAGGACTGTCAATTCTGCATGTTAAAATGTGTATTGTAATCTCAAAGGTCGCATACCTATGGCCCTTGACACGGACAGGCTGCCGTTCACCCTCCATGTGCCGAACCAGATCACACACCCACCCAGAGCCTCAATCCTCTTTTTCTCATCCTACACACACATAAACAAACAAACAATACAGTCATGAGGAGTCATTAACTATAACAGCTAGTATCATTTTCAGTTCAGTGTCAGTTATTAAAACTCGAATTGGCTGAAATGTCAGACTGTGACTGACTTACAATTTCATTATATAGCTAAAGCTCCAAAGACTCGGCTCACTCTTGGGAGTGTGTTGTGACTTTTGTCGATTGAATGGGCTGTGAAGGACATCCTTCATAAAGAGCTGGGCCTCGTGTATAAATGTTGCACACAATTTTGCAATTTTCCACACACAAATCGGGATTTATAAAAAAAAAAAACTTGCTGAAAATATGTGAAAAATATGTAAACAATTTTTCAAGACGTTTTTTGTGCGTACGCAAGGTTTATACATCAGGCCCCTGGACTTCTGGGGTAAAAATTAAGGTCATTTGCAAAAGATCTGGGACCAATTTTTGCCAATTCTATATTGGTCTCTATTTTAAATTAAATCTTCTGTAAGGTTTTTTTTTTTCTTTGAAAGAAATCTCTTAATCTCTCCAAGGCTGAATTTATTTGATAAAAAATATAGTAATATTGTGAAATAGTATTACAATTTAAAATAACTTTTGTCTGTTTTAACATGTATCTCAATGTAAGTTTTTCCTGTGATGGCAAAGCTGAATTTTCAGGGTGTTCAGTGTCACATGATCCTTCAGTAATCATTCTAATTTGCTGATTTGGTTCTTATTATCAATGTTGATGATACATTTTTTCAGGATTATTTAATGGATAGAAAGGGTTTTTTTTACAAATAAAAATCTTTTGCAGCATTATAAATGTCTTTACTGTCACTTCAAAACATACTGATCAGTTTAATGCATCCTTGCTGAATAAAAAAAGGTGTTAACCTCTTACTGACCACAAACGTTTGAACTGTAGTGTACTGTATATCAATTAAATATGAAATGAAATAAAAAAATAATGGACAATACACCTCACCTCTCTGTCTGGTTTGTGTGGTTTCATCAGCTCCACCGGTTGACCTCTTTTCACCATCATGACCTGTGAGTCGCCTAGCCAGGCCACGTACAGCGTGTGACCCCTCAGAAAGGTCACGACCCCTGTGGTGCCACAGCGCAGGTTCTGTTCCAGACATATGGATGCACAAAGATGTTATCAGTGCACGAAGGGCTGATAGGAGCATCTTGACTGTGTTTATAGGGAAGGAACTCACCTCACGTGACGCCTTCTGCATGAATCGCTGATCTGTCAGTCTGAAGGAGTGACACAGGGCCTCTATCGGATCCTGACTGAACATTTCCTGTCTGACCAGGTTTACATGCAGATGATTGGCAGCGTAGATGGCAGCGTCCACCCCGCCATGACCGTCAAACACGGCGAAAAATGCCTGCTCTTCCTGATCCTAAACACATGATTTTTGTTTTGTTAGCTTTACCTCATAAAACAACTGCGACAATAATTAAACTTTTAGTTTTTTTGTTTTTATATAATTCATTTCAGATTTGATCATGATTCAAATTTTGTTACAGTCACTCGCTGAACTGAAATAAATGTTTCTGTTGTTAATAGCTTATTGCCACAGAAAAATTCCTATAATCCATTCTTAATTGAAATAAATCTCTATAAACATCTCTCAATGCAAAACAAAACAAAAACGTGCCAACCTCTGGCATCCAACAGATCAGAAGCTGTTCGCTTAATCAGCTGCAGTGAACATGGCTAAATGAAATATTACACATGAGAAATATATGCAAATCAAATGTTGGTGTTTCCTCTAGTCGATCGGTTTTCATTATCAGCCGCTTATGAATCATTAAATGGCTTAGTTCCGTAGCAGGGCTGGTCAAACAGGATAAGCTCTCATTGGTATAAATAAGGATTTCATAATGAAAGACTCCTTGAGCTGCCATTACAGACACTGTGTCGACGATGAACCCAAGCGGCTCGAGGCCAATTGAAAAGCTCCAATTTTAATCAACAAAGCATGACACGTGGATGCATTGAACAACAATTTTAAATTGAAGTAATTTTCTTTGATTATTCAATGAATACAAATTTCCACATCTTGCATGCAATGTTCTGTAAAACAACAGCTGTCTGCCGGAAAATGAGTTTCCTCACCGACTAGGGAACAAAACATACAGTACAAATCAAGATAATCACGCCAGTAAAATCATAAAATGTCTACTTTTTCAGTGTAGTTTATTGAAAATTAAATGCATAATCATCCCAGATTTTGATACTGAGTCTCAGTTATTTAATGTATTCAGGACTGAAATATTAGCATTTGGAATACATTAGTTTGTATTCTAGTTTTGATGAGTCTCTTACATAGAACAGCACTGATAGAACAACAACTATGTTTACATCTCTTGCTCTGAATGATATCCACTTATGGCCTAGACTGGTCTCTGATCTGTTTCTGCCTAAGGCAAAGGGATGCTGGTGTTCACCAATAATACCAGTAAAAGCCCAGCATTTATGTACAAATGGCAGATGTGAAGAACCGCCCAGAGACTATGAGGACAGGGAAGAGCGTATTGATGAAATGTGCTGCCATCAGGATGGGATATTCTTTAGGGAGGGTTTATTTCATGCTACAGTGGACGGCTATGCAACAGTGTTTACTCTTATTGGAGGAAGAATAGCCCACACATCTCATCCGAAAAATCAAGTAGATCTAGATGCGAGACGGCAAATCTGCCTGCACTTATTGCTTTCCAGTGACGAAGCACATTCACGCTCGACTGGAAATTACACTGGCAATCAGGAAAGAAATTACATAATGTTGTTTCTGCTGGGATGTTACATTCCGCACAACTCTATTATGTTGAAAAGTGATGCTAAGTGTATCGGTGCTTTAGCATCTACAGAACCTAGACTCACATTTGTGAGAGTTATTTGTTAAGGCACGGAAGGCTCAGCAGAGGCTTTAACATGAGTTTTTGATGAAAAACAATCATGAGCTGTTGACAGCCTTAGCATTCATGTTAGATGCCAGTGGCTTAGCAGCTCGCGTAGATCCTCAGACACATTGAGCCCTGGTGCTCATGTGGGCATTGCAGGTTTAAATCTGTCTTTCAACATTTCCTGCTGATATTAAATTCTCTTCTCTCCATCAAAAAGGACATAAAAAGAAACTTTAGAGAAAAATTTTCCTTTGCCTGAAATTTGCATGAAACAATCTCTATACGCTGATTTCACGCAGCCGTTATTTTGAAATCGAAAGCGAGGCTCCGGTGGGAAGAAAACCGGAAGTGTCGCCTGTAATCACAGGAGAGTCGTGAATGCGATGGCGTATTGTTGTGTTTAATGATGTTGTGTCAATTCTAAAAATGTACATACATTTCTTTCATACTTTAGACTATATACAGTGAAATTCATTGTGTGAATTCAGAATGTAAAAACAGAAGCAGGAATTAACTATATACATATCCTATATTGAATATTAACATCCAATAGTGTAAATCGCGGCAGCAGCTTCAGGTTGGTAATCCAAGGCATTGTTGTTTATCTTTACTTCCGGGGTTCTTCCCACCGGAGCCTCACTTTCGATTTCAAAATGGCGGCTGCGTGAAATCAGCGTATAACCATTAAATGTGTTGTAAGAATTTATTTGTCATACCACGGATAAAATGTCCCTATCTGACAGACATTCCTGGAATAAGTATATATGAAATTATATTTGTCTCTGTGACAGAACAGAAAACTTGGATTATTTGATGTTCATTATACACTACTGTTTAAAAGTACTGTATGCGGTCGGTATGATTTTTGTAAGAAGTCTTTTATGCTCACCAGCACTGCATTTAATGGATAAAAAACAAAACTGTAAAACTGTAATGTGGTTGTTAAGTATAATTATAATAAAATAAAAAAATTCATCATTTATTCCTGTAATGGCAAAGCTGAATTATTCCAGTCTTCAATATCAGATGATCCTTCACAAATCATTCTAATATGCTGATTTGCTGCTCAAGAAACATTTATTATTATTATCAATGTTGAAAACAGCTGTGCTAGTTTAATATTAGTAATCCTGAAACTTGATACTTACTGACACCAAAAATTTCGAACGGTAGTGTAATAAAAGGTCATTCAAACTCACGATCAAGGTCATACCTTTATATTGAAGAGTGAGTTGAAGTCAGGAATGACAACATGTTTGTCTTCCATCTTTCGGCGCATGTTTTTAATAGCGTGGATGGAGGTCTCGTAGTAGGGCATGTGGCGGCGGCGATACGGGAACTCTTTTAGCCAATGACAGCACGTCTCGCACAGCTTATTAAAGATCAGCCGTGCCAGCTTTACCGAATCGATCTCTGCCAAGGCAAATAACATGTTACATGTTACACATGCTAACACAAACACTCTGCTTTGATTCATGATGACTAATCAACCATTGTTTCATATGTCACAACACTGTAAAAACAAAACAAAAAAACACACATACATGCACCATACGCAAACAGACAGTGCTGTTTTTTGCTCACAGGCCAAACAGATTTGACTGTAATATTGTGTTGGAAAGGAAGAGTGCATGAGCTGCTGATTAAATGCACAGTGGAAGCGGAATTGAGGACAGTGGGCAAAAGAGGCCATCTGCCAACTGAGAAAGAGAGAGAGAGAGAGAGGAGGTGACTGGTTAATGATGATGGGATTGTTCCAGCTCTGGTCTCTATGGACTAAAGCTGACGTTCCTTAGTTCTGTGAAGTTCGATATCAATATGTTTGATACACGCTCTCCCGTTCTCAAAGCTTTTCAGGCGATATTATGAAGCATTTGATGCACAACTAACAGGTTTGTTTTGTTGTTTTAAATAGCTTGAGTATTGAAAAGTGCCTATAGGGATAGTTCACTCAAGAATGAAAAATCTGGCATCATTTACTCATCCTCATGTTTTTACAAACCCACATCTTAAAAGGTCGAGATGCATCGCGTCAGGTCAGATTTAAGTCAGACCAACTGCTATTAGTTATTATGTCTCTCATAACAATGCACCAAATCAGTCCAAACAGAGCAGGGATCTCCCCATTAAATGACTGACAATGATTTTCAAGATAAGGACAAGATCAGCAGTGTAAATAAGATTCAAAAGTTACAGGCTTAAATTTTAGTCTGCTTGTTACATCAAATTGTATTGTATTGTATGACTTTAAAAGTCTTGGAATATACCATATGATAATTACTTTTATGATGCTTTTTAAAACATTTTAGTCTTCTGGTCACTATTTGCATAAATCTTACTATACTGAGTTAAAATTTATTTAGACAAAATACTATAGAATTTTAATATGCATTTTATTTATTTTAACGTATATACTATTTACTATAATGATCATTATTTTCATGTTATGGTCGATATAAAAATTCTTGATTGTCTAAATAAATTAAAAAGTATAGCAATAAAAACTGAAATTATTTTATATGCTGTTTAAAACTGTTATTCAACTGTTTTATATGCGACAAGTGTATTTAGGCAACACAAAATTGTAATGTACCGTATGAAAATGGATATTTATTTTAAGATAAGCTAAAGATTACATTTAACAGTGTTACATAAAGCTGTTGTATGACTTCAAAAGATTTGGAAAATAGCAAGAACTATGAACAACTTTTACGGCGCTTTGGGTCTTCTGGTCACTATTTGCATTCATTGTATGAAAAAAGTACAGCATGGACATTCTTTAAAACATTATGGTTTTTGAAGGTTATGGTTATGGCATTATGGTTATGGTTTTGAAGAAAGAAAGTAATACAGGTTTGGAAAAACATGAGGGTGAGTAAATTAAGACAGCTTTTTATTTTGTAGGTGCAAAACCTTTAAAAGTATCACTGGCAATCAAATTATTTGTTTCTCTATCTCAAAAATTTTTGCTGGAAGAGTTTGCATAGAAAAACTTATGGCAAAGTCCCAGATTTGCCTAATGGAGTGTCTGTTTTTTATGACTCAATTTGTGGCATATTTTTCAATGGCAGTATTTCCTCTTCCCTTTTTGTCCATCAGTCCACCACAGTGCTGCCTTTGACAGATGTATTTTATCATTGTGTGGACGAAGAGGCCTTTTAGATTGTTTGATGGTTGTAAAGTAGACATTACATGCTCTTTCCTCTTCCCTTATCCTTTTAGATGCGCTCTCTCTCTCTCTTTCTCTCTCGCTCTACATCTTGTCTCCGTGGGCACAGAGTCTAAATTGAATCTGCCATCTCAGGGCTGCGCGGGTGAACAGTACGCACTGCCTTCGCCCTGAGCAGACGTCTGTCTGCCGCCCAGTGTACTGATGTCAGTCGTTTCCACTGCTACAACTTCCACTGAACATACTCTCTGCTGCTGGCATGGGTCACGTCACGTAGGCCTGTTTGAAGGACCACACCTCCCGTGAAACCCTTGATGAACTGTCCCGGCTGAGGAAACCCAGACTCGGCTCAAGTGGAGTTCTCGAGCTGTGACGTATTTTTGAACAGTGCTTAAACTCAATGCAGATTGCGGTCCATCTGGCCTTATAAATCTACCGTCCAATCAGGAAAGTGTCTGGGATTAGTGTGCTAAGTGAATGTCTGTGCTAACTCATGACGGCAATAGTTGGATGTTAACCACAGAATTATTTCAGCCTTCGTGACTCGTCGGAATGATTGTATTTATGAGATCAGTGTACATGAACGCCAGCGCAATGTAATTTTCTTTCCGAGTTGGAGCATGTCTATTAAAGAATTATGACAGAAACAAAATGCTGTCGGTCATAATTAAAGATGAAATTTGTCATTTCTGAGTCACTAGCAGTAAAAAACTGAATTGTAATCTGTTTGGTTGTGCAGCCAGACCTAATTTCCCATAATTCACTGTGGCAGCACGAAAACGTTAAAATACATAAATAAAATAGCATACTATTTTGTCGAATTACATTACGAATCACTAACTACATATGGCAGCACGAGAATGTTAAAATACATAAAATTACAAATAGTTATTTTTATTTTATTTAGACAATAAAGTATAGAATTTTAATATCTATTTATTAATTAATTAATACATACTATATATTATAATGATAATTATTTTCATGTTATGGTTGCTGGTAAAATTCTACAGGAGCTTATATTGTCTAAATAAATGAAAAATATAACACTAAAAACTAAAATCAATTGTTTTAAATGCTAGAGGTGAATATAGCCATCACAACATTATAATGTACAGTAAGAAAAATTCATATTCATTTTGATATTTGCTAAAGATTACGTTTAAAAAATTGTTACGAAATTATTTAGTGTTAGTGTTTTTAGAAATATAAGGTGATCCAAAAGTAAAAATAAAGCAACTTGGCATGTACAATTAAGTGCAATATCGACCGATACGTATATAAATGTAAAAAATCTTAAATATAGGCTGATAACAAATATGGTACTGAAAGATTTTGCATCCCTAACTTCATGCACAACATTTGAATGCCAGGCATTTTGACATACTTTCAGTTTGCAGTTATTGCCACAGAAAGAGTCTTGACGGTGAGAGCGAAGTGAAGGGGGAAATGAATGAGAACGGACATGATTTCATATCAAAAAGAGGTGATTGACATTCAAATATGAATCGATTTTCGGAGCTCTCCTTTCAACAACAGCTAAAACTGTGGCACATTAGCAGCCTTTTCCATCTCAAATTCCTTTGCCATTTCAATTCGAATATAGAAAGATAAGAAAGCAATTCAGGCCAGCGTTAAGTTAGTAAGTGACCTAAATTTGCACTTGAATAGGAGGCTCAAAATTGTGCAGAATGGCCTACATTCGGATCAAATATTATGTGATCTCTTCTCTACTCGATAGCAAGACTTCAATACAGATTCTCTGGCTTTATTGATGCTGCATGACTTCAGATGGGTCACGACAAGTGTCAGAAACTACAATGAATCGACGCTAGACTAGTCTCAGTCCAAGATATCCATTCATTAACCGAGTCTTTTCAGTTTACGTTTATGTGATGCAGTTTTTATGGGTCACTCACGAGGAAGCCTGTCTGTTCCGTCCTCCGCATTCTTGATGCGATGGTACACAGAGAGATCGCTTTGCAGAATACTGTCTGCTGTACCACGGGCCAGAGCTGCAGCCAAGGAGAAAGGGCAGTTACTGTGAAAGAGAGATGAGGAGAGAAAGAGAGAGCGCTTTTAAAACATCTGCTGAGTAGATCACGGAAACATTATGCAAAGGAGCGCTGTCAGGATTTGATTCAATTTCCCCTTCATTTTTTCTTTTCTCAGCACCAGAGCGAGAGCTCGTTTAACCGTGAGATGATGAGTAGGAGGCAAAAGGTTCTTATGATCACTGTGCACCAAAAAAAACCTCTTTGTAAACAGACTTTCTTTCAGTATGGGTCAACTATTCCTTTAAAAAAGCTTATGCTGGGGAACAAGGGTAAAAAGCTGAACTGTAAGTGTTAAAGCCTGGTTTTTTAACTACTGATGTGAATATCCTTTTAGGGCTTGTCGCTCTGATGGATTGAGAGAGTGAGGAGAGGCACTCTAAAACTAGCCTGACCCAAATCCACTTTAGCACTCCGCAGTGCTGAGAGCCGGGACCCTGCTGGATCACTGAAAATAAATACAACTGCACATTATGAAATCAAGAGCCGACACTTAAAGACAAGCCCCGTCATCCCCATAAGAGGATTTCATAAGAGATGATCGTGGAATTCTCATCCAAACAGAGCAGGGATCTCCCCATTAAATGACTGACAATGATTTTCAAGATAAGGACAAGAAATCCTATATTTTATATGACATATTGACATGCTGACATTTTTTTGGGGGGTAGATTACAAGAATATAATCTAATTCAGAGTTGAAATGCACATTTTAAGACCTTTATGGAACCGGTTTTGACTGTGAATATATATATTATACACACACACACACACACACACACACACACACCCACACACATACACATACACACAACTACCGTTCAAAAGTTAAAGGTTGGAAAGGATTTTTTATGCTTTTTGAAATAAGTCAAATGCCCACAAAGACGGCATTTATTTGATCAAAAATACAGTAAAACAGCAATTGTAACGTTTTCAATTTTGGTTCCGTTTCACTGTTTTCTGTTCCTCTTTTGCCTGCCTAAGTTCTCTAGTTAGTTCCCCTGGTTGTTAATTAGTTCCCACACCTGTTCCGGTTTATCCTTAATTACACTCGCCATGTATTTAAGCCCTGAGTTGTTGTTTTTTGTTCAGTTCTTTGTCAGTCGCAGAAAATTAATCTAACACAACCCCACACTAATATGTTTTAGTTTGAAAACGTATCTTTTCTCTCTCTGTTTTCGCCTTCCGTCCACACGGAGACAGTGTTTTTGTCTGAAAACTGACCTGGATGCATCAGTGAATGGTGAGATTTTGCTAAATAAAATGATCCTGCCAGAAGAATAGCATGAGAATTTTCCGCCTGTATCATCTCAGTGAGCTTTTATGAGGTTTTGCGCATGCGCAGTGAGGTAAATTTAGTGTTCTCTTACGAGAGGTCTCTCGTACTGCGTAAGATATCTTACGCTAGGGGAAAATCCTTTTTCCGCGAGATATTGAAGCCAAAAATTATCCTTAATTTTGTTATAATGCAAAACGCGTTGCAGCAGCAATGCAGACATAGGCGAGACAGCTCGCGCGCCTATTGGCTGCTCTGCGGCAACTGCAGCAGCCTATCGAGCGAGGCCTGGCGTGACGTCAGACCCAATCAGGGCACTTCGCGCCCGCTACGTCACGTCCCGCCGAAATGGGCGTGGTCTAGGCCTATAAATATCGCTCGCAGGCAGCTATTATCTGATTTTTCATCCTTCAAGCGAAGCACACGCATCGCTGGAGCTGGATTAGGAGCCGCGCCGTCGAGAGAGAGCACCTTCAGCGGGACGAGTCACTGAAGTCGCTGGCCGCGCCGCCTTCCTGCCTTCCTGCTGCGCTTTCCGGCGCTTATATCCTTCTCTTTTATTACACTGTATTTCTGTGTGTGTGTGTCGCCGCTGCGACACACATTTCTAAAAGAGCTAGCGTCTTTTTAAAGATGCCTTCCTGCGGCTCGTGCAGAGCCACACTCAGCGACGGGGACCGCCACGTGATCTGCGTTTCCTGCCTGGGTGAGGAACATGCAGCTCTCGCGCTCGCTGACGGCGGATGCCCTCACTGCGAGCTGATGGCAATGGCGACTCTGAGGACTCGCCTAGCCGTCTTCACCGAGACTGCTCCCCCGCCCGCCGCGGCGTCGCGCCGTAAAAAGCGCCGTGCCCAGCGGGCCCCGGAACCCTCCCTCAGCCGCCAAAGCTCGCCGGTTCGCCCGCTTGCTTCCCCGGCTTCTTCTATTTCGCTTCCTGACGGACAGCGGCCGCCGTCTGCCGCCGCTTCCGTTGATATCGCGGATGAGGAAGCCCTGCTGGGAGAGGATGATTCCTGCTCTATCCTGGCGTCAGGCAGTGAGGATTGGGCGGGCTCTGAGGACCCCGCGCCCCCTGCCCGCACTTCGTCAGGCAAGAGAGCTTCCATAGAGACGGAACTCATGCGAGTACTCGCACAGGCCGCGGCGAGCCTCGGCCTCGAGTGGTCTTCGCCTGAGCAGCCCGCTCACAACCGGCTGGATGGATTTTTCCTGCCTGGGGAGCGCGCTTCACCTGTGTCCAGGCCGGCGCCCTTTCTTCCTGAGTTACACGAAGAAGTCGCCAAGTCCTGGAGCGCCCCCTATTCTGCTAGAGTGCGTCCTGCTGTTTCTTTGGCATTCTCCGCTGTTGACGATGCCAAGAACAAAGGATACCTCTCGCTGCCGCCGGTTGAAGAGGCGATAGCGGCCCACTTATGCCCGCCCTCCGCTGGACGGCGCGCTAAGCCGGCCCTACCCTCTAAAGCTTGCCGCACGACGTCGAGCTTGCTCCACCGCGCTTTCTCCGCCGCCGGGCAAGCTGCGTCAGCGTTGCATACCATGGCAACGCTCCAGATCTTCCAGGCCGATCTCCTCCGTAAGCTGGATGAGGAAGGACCTGACGCGATCTGCGTGCCGGACTTAAGGAGTGCCACGGACCTCGCCCTTCGTGCTACTAAGTCCGCAGCGCAAGCCATTGGACGGACTATGGCTTCTCTCACCGTGTCTGAGAGACATCTATGGCTGACGCTCTCGGAAATGGCCGAGTCTGAGCGCACCGCGTTCCTCGACGCCCCGCTTTCCGCCGCAGGCCTCTTCGGATCCTCCGTCAAAGATTTCGCGGAGAGATTCGCAGAGGTACAGAAAGCGTCTCAGGCTATGAAGCACTTCCCCCCGAAGCGCTCCAGCTCTGCAGCAGGCCGTGCGAAACCGTCTGCTCAGAGCTCACAGCCACAGCCACCGTCCACTGCCTCCACTTCACAGCGCCGCCAGGCCAGAAGCGCGAGACCGCGCTCCCGCTCATCCGGTCGCCGCCCCGCAGGACGCGGCCCGCGACCTAAGGTTACGGTGAAGCCCGAGGCCCCGAAGTCGTCCTAGCACAGCTAGGAAAACGACGGTGTTCCAGTCCCGCTGCGGCCGGACTCACACCAAAGCTATTCGCTCGTCCAGTTCCAGAAAATGTGACTGTTCCAGTGTTTTCTGCAGCCAACAAGTCGGTTCTGTCACCCGCTTGCCTGCACACAAATGCCGTTTTCACGGCTACCCAGATAAATCCCCAAAAGAGCGTATTTTCTGGTGTCCCGGCCACGGCCGATGGTGTTTCGTGTGTAGTAAGAATGCCCACTGCCCAGTGCCCATCCCTACACATAAGCACAGCCTGTCACACAGGGCTCGCGCACATAAAACCGACTCAGGTCGGTTGCGCTTCAAACATGGTGAATGTGCCCACTACCCAGTGCCCACTAACACCACGTTACGCATGTCTCACGGTTTCTGTAAAAACGAAACCAACGTGCACTCGCTTCACGCAAGCGAACGATGTTTTCGGTGTGATAAATGTGCCCGCTGTCCCGCGCCCACATCCACACATAGACATGACAGTTCCCACGGGAACCGCCCAGCCCTCCCCCTCGCGGTTAACCACCGTAGAGGAGTCGAGCGCGGGCAATCTGCCCGCTGTCATCAGCGCGCCCCATGCCTCAAATGTCACGAGCGACACGCTTGTGTTACAGCACACAGAAGCTTCTCCATCGCTGAGCGAGCGGAGCGCGCTTCGTATTCGACCCCTAGCTATCCATGCAGACGCATGGGCAAAGCTGCCCGGGGTTTCGAAGTGGGTGCTGAACATTATAAAAAGAGGCTATTCGCTGCAGTTTCGCCGACGCCCTCGCCGCTATGTGGCGCGCGTCGAGACCACGGTAAAAACAGAAGTAGCACATCTACTTCGAGCCGAAGTGACGAAACTATTGAGAAAAGGGGCCATAGAACCCCTCTCTCAAGATCAGAGCGAAGGAGGGCTATACAGCAGATACTTCCTGGTACCGAAAAAAGACGGGGGTCTCAGGGTGTACTCACACTAGGCACGGTTGCCATGAACCGGGCCCGAGTACGATTGTCCCCCCTCCCCACTCCCCCTCTGGCCTGCACTCACATAGGGTTTCAGCATTCGTGCCGGAGCACGCTTACTTCATTATGGTGCGACGGTTTCGGGATAAACAGGAAGAGCGGCGCTCTCACTGAACACAATGGAGTCCAGCACGGTTAGCGCTCACACTGCATGCGAACCGCGCCCGAGTCCAACTGAACCGTGCTCTGGCCCACCTCTTCCAAGCGGGCCAGGGCCGGCTAATCGAGCCGCGCCCGGGCACGGTTCGGAGCACTCACACTAGTCAAACGAACCGCGCTTTGGTGGTCAAACGCACTCGGGCACGGTTCAAACTGGCTAGTGTGAGTACACCCTCAGACCCATACTAGATCTAAGGCAACTGAACAAAGTGCTTGTGAAGCGACAGTTCAGGATGCTCACGACCAGGCAAATCCTTGTGCAGATTCGCCAAGGAGATTGGTTTGTGTCAATAGATCTGAAAGACGCGTATTTTCAAATACAGATAGCGTCACGTCACAGGCGATTTTTGAGATTCGCCTTCGAGGGCCAGGCATATCAGTACACAGTCCTGCCGTTCGGCTTGTCCCTAGCACCCCGTACATTTACGAAGTGCATGGACGCGGCGCTCGCACCCCTCAGAATGAGAGGCATACGAGTGCTGAATTATTTGGACGATTGGCTGATTCTAGCGCAATCTCGCGCAGTGCTCATAGAACACACGACCATTTTACTCGATCACCTCGAGGATTTGGGTCTGAGTGTCAATTGGGCGAAGAGCTCCCTGTCACCCAGTCAGAAAATATCTTTCCTGGGCACAGAACTGGACTCACTATCCATGATAGCGCGACTATCACAACGGCGCGCGGTAGACATTCGACGCACAGCGAACTCTTTTCGCTGCGGCGCGTCTGTCCCGCTCAAAAGATTTCAGAAGATGCTAGGTCTCATGGCCTCAGCATCGTCAGTACTCCAGCTGGGTCTGCTCCGCATGCGCCCGCTGCAGTTTTGGCTGAAAGCGCGAGTCCCACGCAAAGCGTGGGCACCCGGTTTGCTTCGCCTCAGGGTCAATCAGAAATGCGTTACAGCGCTGAAACCCTGGAAAGCGAACGACTGGTACCAATCAGGTGTAAGCCTGGGGACTTCCTCGAGGGTGAAAGTGGTGTCCACGGACGCGTCCACCTCGGGATGGGGAGCGCTGCTCGAGGGCAGACCGTTCTTCGGCCAGTGGTCAGAACGGGAGAAGCTCCTGCACATAAACTGCCTCGAAATGCTGGCAGTAGACAACGCGCTGACGCGTTTTTGTCCCCAAATAAAAGGTCACCACGTCTTGGTCCGCTCGGACAACATGTCTGTGGTATCCTACATAAATCGCCAGGGCGGCATCAGATCCGAGAAACTGTACAGGCTGGCAGAACGCCTCCTGGTATGGGCTCAGTGCAACCTGCGCTCGCTCAGAGCAGCGCACGTGCCAGGGATCATGAATATAGGACCAGACAGACTGTCCAGGAACAACGTTCCGGCAGGCGAATGGTCCCTACACCCACAGACAGTCCAACTGCTGTGGAAGAAATTCGGCAGAGCGGAAGTGGACCTGTTTGCGTCTCAAGAAAACGCTCACTGTCAAGAATTTTTCTCCAAGAGCAGGAGCGCGCTGGCCCATGTGTGGCCCCGCCGCCCGCTCTATGCTTTTCCCCCCGTCTCTCTCCTGCCTCAGGTGATAGAACGGATCAGGGAAGAAGGATGCTCAGTACTGCTGGTAGCACCGCTCTGGAAAAACCAACCTTGGTTCCCAGCCGTGATGCAGTTAGCAAGTACTGCCCCGTGGCCAGTACCAGTGAGGAGAGATCTCCTCTCACAGGCCCGCGGCTCGATCTGGCATCCTCACCCGGATCTATGGTCCCTTCATGTCTGGGCCATCAACGGGTACATGTTGGACTCCCTAAAGGAGTATTAAACACGATCACGCAGGCTAGAGCTCCGTCTACAAGACGACTCTATTCTTCGAAATGGTCAGTGTTTTCGGGCTGGTGCACAGCCCGTGGTGTGTCACCCACAAATTGTGATGTGACGGAGGTGCTTTCCTTCCTACAAGAGCTGTTGGATGGGGGCAGGGCCCCCTCCACGCTCAAAGTTTATGTGGCGGCTATAGCAGCGTTCTCAGAAACAACGCTTGGTCAGTCAATAGGAAGGAACGATTTAGTCATCCGCTTCCTTAAAGGAGCTAGGAGACTGAATCCTCCCAGACCTCCCTCAGTCCCCGTATGGGACCTTTCTACGGTTCTGGAAGCCATGAAAGGTGCGCCATTTGAGCCTTTACAGTCAATCGATTTGAAACACCTGTCTTTCAAAACGGTGTTTTTGCTGGCTCTCGCTTCGGTGAAGCGCATAGGGGATCTGCACGCGCTCTCTGTGAGCGCGGCGTGCATGGAGTTTGGGCCCAATGACTCAAAAGTTATACTCAAACCTAAGCACGGTTATGTTCCAAAATCCCTCAACACACCGTTTAGGGCGCAGATTATCTCTCTGTCAGCCCTACCGGTCCCTGATGAGGAAAGAGACGCGAGCCTCCTTTGCCCAGTCAGGGCATTACGAGCTTATGTGTCTCGTTCGTCTGTTTTCAGACAGACGGAACAGCTCTTTGTTTCGTTTAGCGGACGTTCTAAGGGACTAGCCGCGTCGAAACAGAGCCTATCCAGATGGATAGTTGATGCTATAGCGCTGGCATACGCCTCCAAGGGCATGCAGTGCCCTTTGGGTGTCAGAGCGCATTCCACAAGAGGCATGGCCTCTTCGTGGGCTTGGTCGAGTGGGATTGCCTTGCAAGATATTTGTATGGCGGCAGGCTGGGCCTCCCCGTCTACATTTATAAGGTTCTATAACCTAGAGGTTCCCGCCCTGCAGGCCAGGCTGCTGTCGGTCTAGACTACCAGTATTATCTGACCTGATGCGTTCAGCTCAGAATGCTGCGTTTACTGAGCACAGCTCAATTTTCGACAGTTTAAAGCTGGGCAAACTGTGTAAGACCCACATTTTTTCCATCAGTTCAGGCCGTACCCCGCCCTGTCTGTATGATGAAATTTGCGTCCCTTCGACGCTACTCTATGTGGAAAGTGAGGCTGCACCCCTCCTTCTCCCGGACTCTCTGTGAGTTCACTGAGTGATTGTGCACTATATGTACCCCGGGCTTTTCGCCCTTGGGTCTTTGGTGTCAGATCTCAGCACGCACGGCGTTTTACACTGGGTCCCCTAGCGTAAGATATCTTACGCAGTACGAGAGACCTCTCGTAAGAGAACGTACTCGGTTACTAACGTAACCTCGGTTCTCTCTAGAAGAGGGACCGAGTACTGCGTATCTTGCCGTGCATGCACACGCTCTGGTTGCTTCGATGATGAAAAACCAGATAATAGCTGCCTGCGAGCGATATTTATAGGCCTAGACCACGCCCATTTCGGCGGGACGTGACGTAGCGGGCGCGAAGTGCCCTGATTGGGTCTGACGTCACGCCAGGCCTCGCTCGATAGGCTGCTGCAGTTGCCGCAGAGCAGCCAATAGGCGCGCGAGCTGTCTCGCCTATGTCTGCATTGCTGCTGCAACGCGTTTTGCATTATAACAAAATTAAGGATAATTTTTGGCTTCAATATCTCGTGGAAAAAGGATTTTCCCCTAGCGTAAGATATCTTACGCAGTACTCGGTCCCTCTTCTAGAGAGAACCGAGGTTACGTTAGTAACCGAGTACGTTTTCTGACGTTTCAGTGTGGATGAGAAACCTTTGGAGAAGGCTTGAAAACGCTAGTGTGGACAAAGAGCGTTTTCAAAACGCCGTTTTCTTAAGTATCCGAATTAATGTAGACATTCCCTTGGGAAAGCGTTTTCGAAAAGCTTTGCAGGACAAAAACTGCATCTCAATGTGGACGGAAGGCCAAAATGGAGAGGAAAAGATGTGTTTTAAAATGAAAACATATTAGTGTGGGCAAGGCCTGGGTGTTCTGTTTTGGATTTATTAAAGACTGTTTTTGTTTCTCCACTTCTTCTTTGTGTGCTTTATTACACCCACACATTACAGAAATATTGTGAAATAGTATTACAATTTAAAATAACTGTTTTCTATTTTAATATATTTTACAATGTAATTTATTCCTGTAATGGAAATATGAATTTTTCTTCAGCCATTACTGCAGTCTTCAGTGTTACATGATCCTTCTAACATCAAGGAACATTTATTATTATCAATGCTGAAAACATTTCTGCTTAATATTTTTTTGTGGAAACCATTTATTTTCAGGATTCTTTGATTAATAGAAAGTGCAAAAGAAGAACAACACTTATTTGAAACACAAATATTTTGTAACATTACAGTAGCATATCTATTGATTAATGTAATGCTTCCTTGCTGAATAAAGTATTAAAAAATCTAACTGACCCCACACTTTTGAAAGGTACTGCATATATAAACTACACAGTATATTACAAAGCAAATCCCCCCAAAAAAGACTATTTAATTATTGCTTTTCCGACCATTCAATAATAATAATAAAAAAACACACAAATAAGTGCAGTTTCTAACTGTGGAAAGAAACAGTTATCTGACTAGAGGAACACATTAATCTCAGTGAATAAATATACCACAGAAATCTTCTAAACGTGTGTCTTGGACAGTGTCAATGTGCCATTCCCGTCCTCTCAGTCAGTGAGGGGCTTCAGCAGCGTTTGCCAACATTCTGTTGAATTAATAGCTTCAGCTGTGGCCTGATGAGAGAGGATAACACAGCCATCCAATAATGTGATGGCCTAATCCTCAAAACATTTATAATGACGCGCTCAATTTATGAACGATGGTCAATAATGAATTAAAACAATTAAAACAATGGATTTAATTCTAAATCAAATTTTTTTTTTTTCAGTTTCTGGTAACACTGTCTAGGAATCCTGTATATGTAATGTATTATAAAATGTTCAATTATAATGCCATATAATACATCTTATACATGTTGTATGTCATCTATACCATTATAATACTTACATATTCTTGGTTACACCCATTAATTGTAGAATATAAAGTATGAGCAACCCACAACTAAAGTCTTGTATCAGTTACAGTTCTCTGTCAAGGTGCTACCACGAGTAAGTATTAAGAAAATATAACCAAAAATGAGGCATTATGAATATGTTAATAATGCATTAAAATGCCTCCGCTCTGGTGGCCATAGAAACATGAGGCTGTACAGCAATGGCAGCTGATGCGCCTGCGTAACCATGACAGCACAACGTGGGCTGCGCCATGACGACGGGATGCTGTGGTGAGTGATGTTGTAGTGAGGAAAAAAGCCGCCATCTGCCCTCAGGTCAGAACACACGTTAGATATTAGAAATCAGAGCAGTCTCTAACTGCTTCACACACACACACACACACACACACACACAAACACAGTCAGCACAAGAGGCTTGAATACCAGCCCCGCAGACAGGAGGGCGGAAAGTGGAGCGTTCTCAAGGACAACTCAATGACGGTCTGCTCCAAATGAAAGGATCCAGCAGAGAGATGAGAAGGAGGCTAAAAACTAACAGCTAACAGATTCTTCCAGACAACATGATATAGTTGGCTCTCTCAGTATGAAGAAGTGATGAAAGAGATTTTAATCAGAATCAATTTACCCACATAATTATCCTAATTACACTGTTCATCTTTTTTGGATCTATCTATCCATGTATTATCTATCCATCTTTCTATCTGTCTGTGTCCATCCATCCATCCATCCATCCATCCATCCGCAGATCTGTCAATCTAGCTATCTGTATATCTAGTTTGGATCTATCTCTCTATATATCTTTCTATCTGTCTCTGTCCATCCATCCATCCGCAGATCTATCTATCTATCTATCTATCTATCTATCTATCTATCTATCTATCTATCTATCTATCTATCTATCTATCTGTTCATTGATCTATCCACCTTTCTATATTTGTTTATCGATTTCTATCCATTTATCTGTTCATCTATATGTTAATCAATCTGTTTATTACTCTCTCTTTCTCTCTCTATCTGTCTATCTGTTTTTTGGACACCTATCTATCTGTTCATCAGTTTATCCATTTATCTATGCATCTATTTATCCACTTATCCATCCACCTATCCACCCATCCATGATACCTAACTATCAGATCCTAAAAGACACTGGAAGTCTTTGAAATCATGTGTGTCACAGGGACAGCAGTGTGCTTTAGTGTCCGCCATGACAGAAATATGAAAAGATGGGAAAGAAAAGTGACAGTGAGATGTGGGAGGAACTGATGGCCTGAGGAGGGGACGACGACAGAAAGAGAGAGAAATGACATGCCAATTGCCATCACATTCTGGGATCCTCCTCCGCATTTCCATTCATAGAAAATGCTCTTGCTCTTTCTCTCCTTCTCACACGCACGCAGCCGTCACTACCTGAGTGGGAGGGGGTGCTGAGGTGGGGAGCTCTGATTGGCTGAGCCTCTCGGGCACAGCTAAGGTGAGCCAATGGGAGACGCCCGTTTCTTAAGCAGCACAGAGGAGTCTGAGGAATGCTAAGGAATGAGGATTAGAGAAGATTCTTTTTTTGTCCTCTCAACCAAGTTGCAAAAAAAAAAATATATATATATACACGCTGCTTTCTTTTTCCCCAGACTTCAAAGCATCGCACAAAGTGCCGTCTCTGTTGTAGACTAAGATCTCACAGCATGGTTATGTGTTGCCAGAGAGACTGTGAACGGAAATTAAGCATAAATAGAATTGTCTCTGCTCTCATTTTGGTTGTGTTTAACAGATTAGCCTGGTTACGGAAGATAAATGCAACTATACAGCAGGAGGGTAAAAAAAGAGAAGGAGAGTGAGAGAAACAGAAATGTGTGTCGGGGAGCCTTGCTTTGACGTCATTCAGAGGAATGAAGGCTCAGTGTGGCTAACACTATATAGTCACACTTCATGTCAGGAGAGAAATGACGCTTTGCGCACACACGCACACGAATACACGCTGTTGATGCGCTTGCATTGCATATGAATGCAGTAATTATAACTAGGGACGTAATTAAAGACCCACACACACATTCAAAATTAGTTTCATCTCATAATACAATAATTAAGCAAGGTACAAGAGGCTGTGTTATATTTTAAAGGGCTCTTCCAAGCTCTGAAGTGCCTTATTGCTTAAATTAAATAGATAATACATAATAAGAATATAAGATAAATAATTTTTCAGTATATATAACTTAACCTTTAAGCGAGTACACTGAAAAAAATTGTTGTAGGATCTACACTTTTCTCTCAGAAATTGCTAGTAAATTTCACAAATAATTACAAAGTGCAAGTGACATTGAATTAATCAAGAAATTTTGTAGAAAGACCGAAATAGTATTTTCTTGTAAAATTAAGTTAGAAAAATCATTTTCAAAAATCGACAACAGTAACGCTGGCTCACCCATTTGGGGCGGGGCTATCTGTCTGTTCAACCAATGGCATACAGATGGAAACTAATGTGAAAACAGTCATTATATTAGCAATTCTGTTTAATAATAAGACTAGATGAACTGCAATTTTATTTTCCAATACATCTGAACTAAATATGGAAATAGTTGTGTATCTGGAAGAGCCTGTCTTTGTTTCAGTGTGGCTTGGCATTCACGTTCTAACCCACCTACAGCAAAATCATGTCACACACACAACAAGGCTCTCAAGGGGGTTTCTACTCCTACATTAACTTTCAACGTCCTTGACTGTGTAAGATCTCCCAAACACTCAACATCACTAGTGTCACACACAGCTTCTCCTCTGAGACACCATTTCAGTTTAGCTATAAGTGGCTGTTCTGTTGTGATCCATGTTTGTGACGTGCAGCCATAATGAAGTATCATTTATCATCAAGATTAAACTATGATAAACATGCCTAAAATGATTATTAATGGGATAGTTCGCAAAAAAAGAAGCAAATTCTTTCATAATTTACTTACCCTCATGTTGTTCACAACTCGTATGACTTACTTTCTTCTGTGGAACGCAAAAGGATTTTCAGCAAATAATGGCTAAAATTTTTGGTCTGTTCCTTACAAAGCTATCATATGACTTCAGAAGAGATGATAAATATGGACTACATTTATGGTGTTTTGTTTCTTTTTTGTGTATTATTTTAGAGTCTGATAGTCCTAGTCCCCAACCACTTTCATTATATTTAGGAGCCAGGATATTCTTTATAAAAATCATCATTTATGTTCCACTGAACAAAGTAAGTCAGATGGGTTTGAAACAACATGAGGGAAAGTAAATAATGACAACATTTTTCACTTTTCCTTTAATGAGTACAATGTGCGCAACATACCATGTTTAATTGTGTAATACAGCATGTAAGTGGACTTTCCCCAGTTCATCAGAAGAGCTGGTGGGTGAAAATTAAATGAAATTTGTGGGTGCTTGTTGATAAGTTGGAGTGTGTGTGTGTGTGTGTGTGTGGGCGCTCACATATATGACTCAAGGGTTATTAATAGAAGCATTCAGGATTAACACCAAACTAAATCCTCTTCCTGTCCATCACTCTCTCAATCTCTCTATTACACCCACTGTCCTCCCACACACACACACACACACACACACACACACACTCACTCTCTCGCGTACAACAACAGCATGCCTAAATAAAGACAAGTGCTTGTTCTGGGTCAAGGACCTTCATGAAAACCCCACTTTTCCCATCATTCCTCTTCTGCTCAGTATAGCGCCTCAGAGTCACGCTTTCGGAAAGGGAGGGAGAGAAAAGAGAGAGATGGCGTCATCACACCCACACATTGCGCTAACCCACACTTTTCATACTCTCTTCCTTTGACCTGCCTGCTGACGTCGCACAGGTTGAAAAGCTTTGCATACCTTTACCGACAAACTGAGTAAGAGCTAAATAGAAAGAGAGACAGAATGAGACCTAAAGATAAAGAGAGAAATAGGGCTTTATCAGAATAGGCTGCTTTTTGATGTCACAGGAAGTCGTGTTATCTCAGGTAACAGATAAAGGTGGGGTACACAGCGCAACCGGGCCTCAGAGAGCATCCTCATTATTTAATCTTTATACGGCAATTTCAAGGCACAGACAAGCAGCATTTAGTTCTAAATGTCACGGACTGTTTCGCCTATCATCATTTCTGGAGGCTTTGTTCAGAGTGGTGTACAAAAATACATTCAAATGAATCAAATGATGTCCATGCCATTATTTACAGAAAAATAAATGACTAAAGGAAAGCTAGATCTTTTCACTGCCTGTTCATACCAAGAACGATAACTGTCAATATAACTATAGAGAAAACAGTGTTAGTGCCCACACTGACGCACAGTATAAGCACACTACAGTTGTCTTCTGCCACTTTAATCATTCTGAAAGTGATTCCAATAATATCGTTGCTCTGTGTGATTAGAGTTATAGTTACTGGTGTTCCCAATTCTCATAGAACTTAATATAGTTATCGTCCTTGGTGTGAACTGTGAACCAAGGTCTTCAGAATGTCATTGTTCTTTGAAGGAACCACCAGCGTGATGCTTTTAGAATGTTGTTAGGGTGTTGCTATGTTCTTTTAAAGGTGTTCTGAATCGGTTTTAGAATGTTGCTGTGGTGGCTAGGATGCATGGTTTGGTTGCAAATTGGTTGCTTACTGCATATATATATATATATATATATATATATATATATACGCTGCATCCAAAATCGAATACTTTCCTACTATATAGAATGCGAAAAACAGTAAACCATAGTAAAAGTAAAAACATTAAAAGTTCCATAGTAAAAACATGTCATATTGAGTTAATGCATATAAAAACAAAAAACAACACATTTTCACCTGTGAAAGGTTATCCCATTTCTTCTGGAATTTAAATTAGCGGTTGAATGTGGCATCTAAGTTTTTTTTATCAATTTAATCGTCCAGTAAAGTATAAAACAAAATTACCTTTTGAAAATAGTAAAAGCACACTTCTCAACAAACTGTATAATTTGATTAAACATTCATGCCCTTTTTTTTTTTTTTTTTACAAAAACGGTGCAAAAAAAAGTCTAATTCTTGACTCTAATTCTTAGTTATGAATTTAAGCACACCCCTATAATTTGACAATTATTGTCTATAGAGAAATGTTGCCCTAGTGTTCTTGATCTCCAGTGTTAATTGGACCACAGGACTGAACAGATTCGAGTGCACTTGTGTTGGAATCTAGGCCATCAGCCCTCCAAACTCTTCACAGACGTTATCGCCATGCCATCTGGGCATCATCTCTCCCTGGCAAGGCGGCTCTATGTCCGAATCTCCAAAGGGGCAAGAACACAGTGGCCTGAAACCCGGGCTGGACGGTTGCCATTAGAGGCTCCAGGCTCTGACATAATACGACACACACCTCCCCCACCTTGACACCTAGCGAGGGGATTGAACACCCCTGAGAGAATCAAAAATTATGCCTGGACATCCTGCAAGCATGTGAAAAATAAAAACAGAACGAAAATCGCTATCATTGAAAAAAATCAACAGGCTGATGAATTAGAAATATGGGGCAACAGAAATGTAGAAACGTAAAGGAGATTAGAGCTAAAGAAACCAGCTGTCTGAAACAGAAAATATGAAATGACCTCACAGATCATTTTTACACAGTACTGATTGATAATGCTTGATAAAAAAAAAACATAGCATGGATTTCCTAATGGGGATCTTCTAGGAATTCTAAAAGCAGCCTATATAAAGTTGCATAATCTTAATGGCATCCTAATCATAAAACCATAAAACATGAACAACAAATAAGTGTGAAATATATGCATCCTCTAGCTAACCTAATTCCATCCTCTCCAGTAGTTTTATTACAGGTCTGTTAAGGTCATTGCTCAGTACTGAATGCATGTCCACAATCATCATGTTGATTGTACATTGCCATAATGCAGTTGAAATGATACTGTGGTCAGTTTCATCACACCCTAAATCAACCATAAGCAAGCAATACAAAACATAAACTGGTTAGCCAATTCGAGTTATAACACCATATACCGAGTCCAATCTGTTGCTAGGTGCTACTAGGCAGAGCGTGTACTGTGGTTATTAAAGATCTTTGAATGTGCGTATCTACCCAGGATGTTAATGGGGCCTGAATAAACACATATTTGACAAAGTGTCATCATGTAATAGAGCCACTGTTTAACACACAGCTCTCAATCACGTAGTTCTGTTTAGCGCAACCAGTGAGGTCGGATATTACCGGACACTTTTTGAGTCATAAGCTCCCTCTGGAATATTTGTTTTTCCCCACAATGCATTTGCCAAACAAATCTCTTTTTGGATTATGGAAAGCAGGGTTTGAACTTTCACTTGGTAATACACCTTTCCTAGAAGTGATATTTGGTTGATTTGTAAATAATAGATGACCATTCAACATTTTAAATATCAATATTTATGAATTTTTTTCAAATTCCTTGTATTTCATTAATTATAGATTATAGTGTATGGAAAAGCAATGTTCAATGATTTCATACATAAATTAAAACATATTATTTATAGTAATATATAAATAGAAAATTATGAAAATATATTTAAATAATTATAATACAATTTTGTACATAATTATAAAAATGTAATTTAATATAAATAAGTGTGTGTATATATATATTATTATAGTCAAGTCATCTTTATTTATATAGCGCTTTATACAATAGATTGTTTTAAAACAGCTTTAGAGGGATATAGAGGAAAATAATGATTCAATAATGCAAAGAGTTCAATTATGCTTTAAAGCAGCTCTAAAAAGACAAAAGTGTCATTGTTCAGCTGAAATTAGTCGATCCAGTTTTGTTCAATAACTGTGTAAAGATCATCAATATGAAATGAGTTCAATTCAGCTAAAAACAGTGATGTCATCAGTTCTCATCCAATTGTGTCAGTAAAGTCAAATTGCGAATATTAAGTGTCCCCAACTAAGCAAGCCAGAGGCGACAGTGGAAAGGAACCTAAACTCCATCAGGTGACAGAAATGGAAAAACAAAAACAAAGTTGTCTCTCTCTCCATTCAAAATTCATGTTGATGTTAATCATAATTCAAAGGTTTCGGTCCATAGCAGACAAATTAGGTCTCAGGCTGGCAGCATGTAGATGCTTGAAAATCTGAAGGATAAATAAGGTGAGCGATGTGGGCTATACGAAATGAAGTGTGCAAGTCTATTTGAGAGCAGATGACCTAGTTGAGCCAAAGAGGACGGTAATTTAGGCTGTAGTGACACCGACGCACAGTCCTACCTTCTGACCAAAACTTTTTTCTCCCCCCTCTAATAACTTCCAAATTTATATTCCACAACATCCAGTTTTCCATATTCATCGAAAAATGATTCCACCCATCCTTAGCAAACTTCATAAACTATTTTAGGCTTCTTTTGTTTTAATTAGAGAGAGTTAGGTCAAGGTCAAAGGTCAAAGCATTTATTGTATAAATGCTAGCCTTATATTGTCAAAACAAGTTTCCCTGTACAATGAAATTCTTTGTTGTTCACAGTGAATGCCAAGACAAGTGCAAAGTATGTAAAAACAAAAACAAAACACACACAAACAAAATAAAAATGCTGTAGAAATAAGAGACTGTATAAAATATTAAAATATTGTACATCTATGTATGCAAATGTGCAATATTGACTATGTGCAAAACAATAATACATTAAAGTGCAATTTGAGTGCAGCTAAATGATAATAGCAGCAATAACATTAACAGATGTGCAATTGATGCAACAATTGGTCCAACTATTCTATGAGATAGATGAGACTAATCTGTGTCCACTGGCTACCTGTTTAAGAGTCTGATAGTTGAGGGGTAGAACGAGTTCCTAAATCTAAAAGTCCTGCATTTCACACTGCTATACCTCCGTCCCGAGGGTAGAAGAGTGAACAGTCCATGTTGGGGGTGGGTAGGGTCCTTAATGATGGAGGCAGCTCTCCTGTGGACTCTGAGATGGTAGATGGCCAGCAGAGAAGGCAGTGGAGTCCTGATGATCTTCTCAGCAGTCTTCACAATTCTCTGCAGACATTTGCGGACCCTCACAGTAGTGTTTCCATACCACACAGATGTTAAAGATGCCAACTAAAACTAATATTGTGTAATGGAAGCTATACGTCAACTACAATGGTGTAATTTATTGTTTTATGCCATATTTATAATAGTTTGATCTTAAAAGGGATTAAAACTCACAGAAAATGGCTGCCAGTCAAAAAAACATGAACAATGTATAAGCACAGAGGCATAAATAGCCGGACAAAAGCCTGGATTCACTGTGTTTCTTATTATTGAGAGCTCCCCCTGATGAGCTTCTTCGTCCTTCACCTGTAATATTTGGTCAGAATAACTTGAGAGGTTGACAAGAGCAATTTTTCAAGAGAAACCAGGGCACTTGGAGAGACTCTACACCTTTAAGTGCACTTATACGGCACTGAGAGCGTGCCGTATAGGACAATGGAACAGACTTGGTTACTTCTTGTTCCGCCCAAGCCAATCATGCTGCTTGGACCAAGGTTGTCTCCATGGCGATGGCGATGCTCAGTTCTTGAGGTAAACCAAGTGAATTTTCTTTGACACTTGAAAGAACACAAACATCTTTGTTATTAATCTGCCAGTTAATTAACCTTAAATCCAGATACCAGGGCAGCTTCATGAATAAATCTTACCAGAAAGGCTTGATATCTTTGGTTTGAATTCCCAAAAGAATTATGTGCTATCTTAGACATAAAATCTTATTTCCCTAAAAATCGGGAAATCTAATGCTTGCTATCGCAGGATTTGACATTGCTCCCTTACAATGAAAAAAAGATGCCTTAGAACCTGCAGGACAGCCAGCCAGCCTCATTTCAGGACACAAACAGAACCTCTCGCCCTATTGTCTTCCAACCCGGGATTAACACCATAATCCAGAGATTACCATTTGCACTATTTTCCAGCTGTATTTGGCTATAGACAGACAAAGAGTCCGGGATGTCTCGGGAAGCAGCCGGCGCTTCCGGCGCGATTGTTAATTTCGGAAGTCCCCAAGAAGGAATTAATCAGCGGCATGGAGATTATTACCCAACACGCCTCTGCTGATTAAGAGTTACGCAAAGAGACATCACGAGTGCACACAAGGCCATGACTTTGGAAGCGAGATGCTCAGCAATGCCCTGGGTTCATCGTCACTGATCTATAAGGCGATCAAATTAGAGTCTCCCGTCCACAAATGAAAGCACAGACACTGCCATGATCGGGGCAAAATAATCATCATGCCCTGTTAGTACTTATGTACTTAAAGTTCTGCTCCACTAGCCTCGAACGCATACCCTGTCTGCCATTGGTTGGACAAACAGATTTTTCCACCACAAAATAACACAATTTTTTGAGCCACTGTTGTCATGCTGGGCTGATCAGGTAAAACAACCTTTGAGGGTATCAACCTAGAAAGTATTACACAAAGATCTACACAAACACTGTCTACAAGACTGCTCTTGTTCCAGATAATGTCATTGTTTGGGTGTGTTCAGATCTCTGGAATGCAGAGGTGATTAAAACAGTTCACTCAGCTGAACCTGTAAAAATACATTTGCACAGCCATGTATGATGAATATATTTTAGCTGTGTTTCAAACCATAGTCAGTTCCCATATCACAAAAAATATATATATTTAAAAATATATTTCAAATTTATCTATAGTATATAAAACTGGGCCGTTTAAGGAAATATATTTTTCAAACCGGAAATATATTCCATTTAAACCTTAAAATGCCAAAATATATTACAAAATATGTTTCAAATCTTTACTAATTTATTAATGAATCTTTATATATCTAATTTAATTTTGGCTAAATGCATAATGTGTTTATATATATATATATAAACAATTATAAAATTATAATTTTTGTTATTATATTATTATATAACTATTGTTATATATATAGGAGAGAGAGAACCTAAGCATATTTTATTTCATAATATAAATATGTACAACAAATATATTTGTCATCGGTATAAAATCAGATGTGCACTTCAAGCGTAATGCATCTTAAGTGCCGTAAACCCATATTATAAGGTTCAATTAACGTGCATGTTATATTTTAGCCCAAATCAAATATGCAATTATTTTCTTGAGAGTCTACCCTCAGGACTTACTAATTACTAATCACTGGAGACAATTATTGAGAGGCACTGTGTGGTAGTTGCTCAGTTCAGAGTTGACTTTGCAGTTTGCTCAATGGCACTTTGCAAAATGAAATTGATCAACTTGGAACAGGCAGTTCCTCTTTAGTATACAGGGCATTTTGACCTCACCCTGAATTTCAGGTAAATCAATGATAAGGTTGTGGATTTGGTTCACTGAACTAAGCCATACCGCAGCCTGCTTCTAAATTAACTACATTTCTTTCAGAAAATTTAAGTTGATCGAGTTGGTGCTTTACGCCATGGTGCATGATGGGATTTCGAGTGTTTTGATGTTTGTTTTGAGTGGGGATATCCTGAGTTAACCATTTATCCTATTATTTCTTCCCTCTCCCTTGCAAGTACACACACACACACACACACACACACAGGAGAGCGCATCATTCTTGTCGCTGATGTATTCCTTCTTCCCAGGTGGAGAAGAGGGGAGCTGACTGGTCGAAACGGCAACGATTGCTGCTGATGCCACAGGAAGAGTCTGTGTTAGTGTGTGTGTGTGTGTGTGCTCAGCATGCATAATATTGCCCTGCACAGACAGGGTTTCTGGCACTGATACCTGTCCTTGTAAACAGAGAAGATTGACAAATTGGCTTTACTCTGATAGGAACACTCTGACAAACTGTCCCACTTGTTTAAAGAAACAGTTCACCCGAAAATGAATCATTTACTCTCATTTCATTCCAAAGGTTTTTTGCATGACTTCCTTCCATGGAACACAAAAGCTTATTTTTTTATGAAAATCCTGACCACTTTTTTCAGTACATTGGAATTGAAGAGAGACTGGGGCAGCCATGCTTAAAAAACTCAATAAATGCATCATAAAAGTGCTCAATAGAGCTTGTGAACTACATTTCTATTCACAAGTTTAATATAAGATATAAATACCAAATCAAATATAAAGCAACAAAAGAAACCTCAACATTTTTTAGAAGATATTTTGCTTTCATTTTTGTGAAGCAAGTCAAATTAGCCAGGCTAAGCGTCGTCAGAGAGCGACATAAGTGGCCTTAAGACCAAAGACTGGATTATGTAATCCACCAGCTGGCAGATCTGTTGTTTTGAGCAGCGAGATCATCTTAGGGGAAAAACCTGCACAGTCATGTATCTATGGACAAAAGGCTAATGAACACATGCAAAGTCTATCCTGTGGTAAACACAGATCCCAACAAGGTCACGATTGCAGGCAACATGGACAAGAGACTGCATTCCATTTCCTCTTCCAAATCCTAGGCTTTCCTCTATAGTTATCCCACTCTAAGAAGCCCCCCCAAAACCCTGATTTAGAGAGATGAGTCAGAATCTAAGCCCCACGGTGGTCCAGATTATTCACTGATGAGTCAGAGCTTTAGCGGAGAGAGAGAGAGAGAGAGAGAGCGGGGTACATCCAGGCACTTGACTGGAACACTGTGGCTAGTCGTGGATCTTTGGGGCGGCTCTGCTCATCAGCACATTGCTTATTATGACTCAGCCCTCACGCGGTCCACTCTCCCAGCGCTGACAGCTGAAGGCCACTGCAGAGGCGGACCGACGCAGCACACTATCTTCAGTCAGCTAATAGCTCCCTGCGACTCGGAGAGGGCCACGCTGTCACTGTGTGCTTTCTCCTTGTCAGTGTTGTGAAAGTTACGGTACCTCATCTCTCTCCCAGTGTCTAAAACGTCTTACTCACTATGTACAACACGCAGGGTAAAGAATAACGCAGGTGTGCGATTCAAAATAGCACTAACGTGGTTTTCCGCCTCAGTGTTTTTCCTGGTCGTGAAGGTCACGACGATATCAAGAACTGAGCAGGAAAGGCTGGAGAAACGGTATGGAGGACAAAGGTCATGACAAAAGGGGAAAACAACTTTGTTGTGAAAGCTTTCAACAGAAAGTTGTTATGACTAAAACAGTCAGTGAAGAATTCTGGAGCCTTGGCCTGCTGATTTCATATTTCAAAAGTAATACTTTTATTCAGCAAGGACGTATTAAATTGATCAAATGTCACAGTAAAGACATATTTCAAAAGATTTTTCAAATAAATGCTGTTCTTTAAACTTTTTCATTCATCAAAGAAACTAGAAAAAAGTATCCTGGTTTCAACAAAAGTATTAAGCAAATTGTTTCAAAAAACAAATTTTTCACAATTTTGAGCACCAAATCAGCATATGAGATTGATTTCTGGTGATTGAAATAATGATGCTGAAAATTTTTCTTTGCCATCACAGGAATAAATTACATTTTAAAATATATTAAAATGTAAAAACATTATATAATATTATTATATTTCATAATATTACAGTTTTTACTGTATTTTTGATTAAATAAAATGCTGCCTTGGTGAGCATAAGAGACTTATTTCAAAAACATTAAAAAAAATTCATACCAACCACAAACTTTTAGTTATTTGAATAATTATAAAAATATATTCTTGCAGTAAAACCAAATGCAAATGGTTTTTTGGTATAATTCTCTTTGGACTTATTGTCCATGCATTGTCCATGATGCAACAGTGATGAAAGTCCAACATTTTGGTTCAGAATTTGATCTGTGGCTGGGCTTCGTGGTGACAAGCTGAGACCCTGAAACACACACACACATACCGCAATACAAAAGCCTGGACTGAAATGAATCTGCTGTTCCAGTGCAATGAATCTTGAAACGGTGCAGGGGGGCATTCTAGTCTGAGGGGGTGGCGAGGGGCGGCAGGGGGGCGGGGGCGCTTGGCATTGTGTGCAAGCGGAGCGCTAGCCTGGAAAGTCAATAGCGGGGCCAGTGTGTTAAATATGTAGATGCCAGTGGCGTCAATAATGCAGATTTTCTCGGTGGTGGCAGGAGCCGCTGTCATAGTACGCCAAACTGCAGACACTAAGCTGTTCGACTAAAGTGGGTTTGATGGGCCAGAACTGGATCATGATGTCCACAAAATCCTATCACGTCCTGACCCAGATGTGAAGTTAAACTTTTATTTTTTGAATTTCTTCCATCATAGAGAATGCAGAGTTTACCTGGCTAGGTCACCCAAAAATTAAATGTCTGTCATCAAGTTGTTCTTTCTTCTGTGAAACAAAAACAAAGATGGACCTCAATGACTTTCACTGTATGGACAAAAACCTAACCATAACCCTAAAAATCCAAAATATCTTCTTTTGTGTTCCACAGACAAAAGAATGTAAAATATGACAGAAATGCCATGCAATGCCATAAAATGCAACAAACATAAGTGACCCATACCTGGACAGAAATCAATATCTTGACACATAACTGGTCATTTGCTCATTTTCATTTTTTTTTTTTTTTACGGATAAAAATATGTAATAAATAATATATGTATCAAGCTGCATATGTTCAGTGAGCTATCAGGGACACCAAAATATGATTTGAGCCCCTGGAGAGTCAAAACTTTCTGACCAAGGAGGAGTTTAACCTGAACCGTCTCTACATTTTTACAACATTTTGCTTATTGTTGCATTTGCGTACATCATCCTGATGCAATAACTATATGAAGACCATCTTAGAGCAATATGAATATAGCATGCAGTATACACACAATATGGCAACATACTGATGTGATAGAGTTACATAACCAGACTGTAGATTGGATTAGCTTTCTAAAGACTGCTGGACAAGTAGAGCCATGGACATGTAAGCTGCAAATGTGCTCTAACTTCAGCCACTGGAAACTGAAATATGTCACTCAGGGGTCTTGACATTCACTTAACTGGAACAAGTCAATGTCATGACCCAAAACTGCAATAGATGACTTCCACAGCAGCAATGTTACAACAAGAATCAGGGGAAAGGTACAACTGGAAAAGGTACAACTGGAATAATGTTCTGGTTGCATTTTGAAGATGCTGTTTCATCCAGAGGACTAACACTGGATGAAGAAGTAGCCTTGAATTGAAACTAGGATCCAGGTCCTAGGTCAACTCTACTTGACCCTATCTCTCTATCTTTCTGTCAGAAGCTTCTGTTGGTAACTACGCCTGGATCATGGTTATTTGATCTAATCCAGTTTATATCAAACTTTTAATTTGGAATCCAAATAATAATATATGGAAATCCAAAGATAATATAGAAATGCTGTGAAATACAAACAATGACAATTTTTTAAGGGTAGAAGTGTGATAGGCAAATACACCAGTGCTAACACTACCATATAGGGGTGAAAATGTACACTCCGTAAAAATAAAAATAAAAAGTTACAAAATTATTTTAAAGAAAATAAATTAATACCATTGTATTAATACCAATGATTAATATCATTCAGCACACATTAGATTATTACGACACTTTAGATTTATTAAAAGTGACAGTAAAGTTATTAGGTTACAAAAAAATTCCATTTCAAATAAATGCTGTTCCTTTGTTCCATCAAAGAATCCTGAAAAAAAAAAAAACGGATCACGGTTTCCGCAAAAATATTAAGCAGCACAACCGATTTCAACACTGAAAAGAATAAGAAATATTTTCAGAGCAGAAAATCAGCATATTAGAATGATTTCTGAATGATCATGTGACACTGAAGACTGAAGGAATGGCTGTTGAAAATTCAGCTTTTCCATCACAGGAATAATTTACATTTTAAAAGGGTGGTATAATGCCCTTTTCACCAGATGTAAAATAAATCTCTGATGTCCCCAGAATGTGTATGTGAAGTTTTAGCTCAAAACCCCCCACAGATATTCAAATTCTTATATAGCATGTTAAAATTTTCACTTTTTAAGGGTGAGCAAAAGGCCGTCCCTTTAAATGCAAATGAGCTGCTGCTCCCGGCACAGAGCGCAGAGCTTCGACAGCTCGTTCTTAGCAGCTTCGATTACCTCACATAGACAGGCACTGAAAATTTCAAAAACTTTTAGCCTTTTATGTTCAAACCGGAGTCAGACAAAGATGGAGAGACTCAAGAAGAAGTGACAACATGTAGACAACATTTCTGAATGGTTAGTTGATGAATTTATCTTGATAATCTATAAATCGTGGGGGTGGGGTTTATGTAAATTTTAGGGTTAGTGATGTCACTAACCCGGGAGGAATGTTGTGTAGTCCTTACCAGCCGTTTGTTGTAGTCCTTAAAAACGATTTCTTTAAAAGTAAATATCTCCCTTTGCTTTGAACTTTGAGCGTCGTAACTTTGCAGATGTTGTTTATGCTCAAAGTACAGCAACATTACACACTAACTAATGTTAGAAAAGTGAAATCATAATCAACCACCCCTTTAAAAATAGAAAAGAGTTTGTTTTTATTTGGAATAATTATATATTTTTTTGCTGTATTTTTGATCAAATAAATGCAGCCTTGATGAGCATAAGAGACTTTCACAAATAAAAAATCTTAATGATCCCAACCATTTTTAACAGTGGTGTATATAATCAAGGCTTTATGTGCATTGTGGGTTTTTTAAATTCACATGGCAAAAATATAATTTTAATTTTTTTCAAGCTAGTCTGCCCTAAAATGGAAAAAGTTAAATATTAGGATGGCCTACTTGTATTCTAGCATTTATGACAACAACAATAACATAAATATTATCAATACTGTAATGCTATTTCTTGGATTCAATATGAGGCTTTTAGTCCATACAATGGAAGTCAATGGTAACCAAAACTGTTTAGTTCTTCAAAATATTTTCTTCCACAGAAGAAAATGAATCTTAATTTTTGGGTGAACTATCCATTTAAGGAGTGCATGTATCAAATTGCACTGTAAACATGATGTCAACCATAAAACATTGTGATACAGTCAACATGAATACGGTGTGTCTGTGAGCTGAAGAGCTCCAGATCCAGGGAAGCAGTGTAATGTAGGTCACTTTACTACTCTGCCTCCACACAGCCCCAGTTCCACAGCCCAGGGACTATAGGTAGAAAGTAATGATCAAGGGAGAGTATACACATACACACACACACACACACACACACACACACACACACCAGCACACTGTATTGGGTCATCCACTCCAGCTAGTCCACTTTCCCTGTCCTCTACAAGGTCACCTTCTGAGGTTGCCAAATGAAACCAGAACACTTTTCTCAGGGCGATGATCCATATTCAGAGTCAGACTGAATCAAAATGAGGTTTAACTTATAGCAACTCACCACCATTTACACTGAGCATTGCAGGACAACAGGTGCATTTCATCCAGATCTCCTCAGCCACAAGGTTCACACCAAAGAGGTCAGGGACTATGCTAGCCAGCAAAACCATAAACCTCTGATCCAACTAAAAAGCACAGATGCATAAAAAAACATTTTGCACCAAATGTTCGAAAACACGACTGAATTATTTGACATTTGGAGAACTGAATAATTGATCTAGTTTCGTAATAAAAATTATATTTATAGATTTGATGTGAACATGTTGCAACAAAAAGATGCTGCATTAATACTGCCATAAAACTAAACTTAAAGTTCAGTAACATCAAGTGTTTGCAGGTCTGGACAAAACCTGAAGTAAAACAGCCGGAGGGAAAATTGCAACTACAGGAGAGAAGAGAAGGCAAAAGAGGAAAAAGGCAGGACGGAAAAGAGAAGAAGAGAGAAACTAATTTTTCAGAGCCAGATTGGAGACGTCAAGTGTCAGGATTAAGAGAGATTAAATGTGCCAACAGTTTTGGGCATTCTGCTTAACAAAAGATGCTTTTAAAAAAGCAATTTTAAGACTGCATCTCAGCACAAAACAAACTCAACACATTTTTTACTTAAGTTATAGATTAAGCAAAACCACAAATTATACTTCAAAATATCTTCAAAGTCACAGAATTTTCATAATACATAATTATTTCATTAAAAGGAACATAAGGTAACTTAAAGTATTGTTATTCAACTAAACTAGAACTAAAACTATAAAAAAATCTTTTAAAAAAAGAAATACCTAAAAAAAATGTGTTAATTAAAATATAAACCAAAGTAAAATATAAGATTAGAACTTAAAAACTTAAAAAACTTAAATGAAAATTACAAATATTACCTTGGGAACTAACTGGGAAAAAAAAGTTGAATTTTAAACTATTAAAAACCAAAAGCAAAAGAAACCTCAACAAAATTAAAACTCAATTACTAAATTACTAAAACAAATGAAAATTAAAATTGAATATAAAAAAAATGTAATCTAATTCAAAATATTATTAAATACTATATATAATACTAAAATAAGAATGAAATAATACTAAAAGCTCTCAAAAGAGGCCTTCGGGCTTTCTATTTTAGAAAACAAAAGGAAATAAAATAAATCAGAGGAAAAAATACAGAAAATAAATCGTACTGAAAATAAATCTAGCTAATTCTGTTAGTTCGATTCATTTTTTGTGTGTGTGTGTTGCTACGTTTTCTAATTATCAAATGAATTACATATCAATTATATCATATTCTTCATTTGTCCTGAGTTGAATCCTCTGCACGTTCTCTAACTCACACTCTAAAATCACTGTAACGCACAGCCTTGAGTGGCTCATTCTATAGAGAAGTACCTGCTAATGACTAGCACTAATCTGGACGACGTTGTGTGCATGACTCTACCACTTCTGACCTCAACGATATTGCAATGGGAAATCCAGACCCTGTAGATCTCAGAGTGTTAAATGAACAGTGTCTCTTCTGACAGGCTGAATAAACGAAGCCCTTTATTGCAGAACCTGAGGGGACCCTGTGATGTCGAGAAGGCCACTGCACTGGTCCATCAGCACTGGTGGAAGGGCAAGAGCTGCAGTGCTGGGACAGCCCTTAGTAATCCCAGCACAGCCTGATGATTAAGGGATTACCACAGCAAGTAGTTTTCCATCCCAGGAGAGCCCTGCTCATTGGACTGGTCAGCACAATATAGACAGGAAGAATGAAAAAGTGGATGAGAGAGAGAGAGAGGCGAGAGGAACCAACTGAAGGGTAAAGATCAAAATCTGGCTTTGGGCATGAGAAACGAATGAAATTATATGTCAATAGGTTCCCTGAATGACTAGATGACTAGTCAGGCTTAAGGAATCCATGTTAAATTGGGTTGACTTGATATATATGTACAAGTAAAAACAACTAGACAGAGGGCAACAAAATTAAACAGAATTCAGGGGTCTCGAGGCACGTTTTTGAAAGCCGTCTTAAAAACGGCTCATGACGAGGTGCAAAAAAACTAAAAACTTAAATAGTTTGTAGAAGAATTTAGGCATTACAACAGTATAATGAGAATGGAAGATTAAAGGGATACTTCACCGTTTTTTCATATTAAACTATGTTATTCCCTTAACTAAAACGAGTTGATACATACCTCTCTCGTCTCAGTGCGTGCACTAAATCGCTCTGTCTTGCAGCGAAACTTTGTTAGCACTTAGCTTAGTCCAGTTCATTCAATATGGGCCAAGCAGAGAAGCTACCAAACACCTCCACGTTTTCCCTATTTAAATACAGTTACTCGCTTAGTGTAACTCGACCTAGGACGGTGACACAAAACAAAACGTTGCGCTTTTCTAAGCGTGTAAAATGGATCACTATATTGTATGGCGGAATACCATAGCAAGTGCTTGTAAGCACTTCGACTTCGGCGCAGTAATACCTTCACTCGTGAAAAATCCTCTCACCGGCCCCCGCTCCCTCTAGTGAAGATATTACTGCGCCGAAGTTGAAGTGCTTCCAAGCACTTGCTATGGTATTCCGCCATACAATATAGTGATCCATTTTACACGCTTAGAAAAGCGCAATGTTTTGTTTTGTGTCACCGTTCTAGGTCGAGTTACACTACGCGAGTAACTGTATTTAAATAGGGAAAACGTGGAGGTGTTTGGTAGCTTCTCTGCTTGGCCCATATTGAATGAACTGGACTAAGCTAAGTGCTAACAAAGTTTCGCCGCAAGACAGCGATTTAGTGCACGCACTGAGACGAGAGAGGTATGCATCAACTCGTCTTAGTTAAGGGAATAACATAGTTTAATATGAAAAAACGGTGAAGTAACCCTTTAAAGATAAATTATCTGAATTTTAATAATAGGAGTAAACATTTTAAATATCTAAAATACTGACTGGAAAATGTACCCTGGTAAACCAGAGTTCTCGCGAGAGCACAAGTTGAATTTGCTCAGCGAGTTACTCTGGTGTCGAGCAATGGAGCTCATTAAATATGCCCCTCGATCTGAGCTGCACCAATCACATCAGGTTATCTGATATAGGCGGGCCAGAGGCGAGCTGAACAGATGACGACAGCGCTCTGACGTCGAAGTCATCAGTAAACATTAAAGAGATGCCTATGGATGAATAGCAGTTGTTTGAAACGGCTTTGGCCGCTACAATGAACGAGTTAGACTTGGCTTTTTCCCAAAAGAGGAACAGAAGACGGCGCTCGAATCGTTCCTTTGCAAGAAGGGTGTTTTTGCAGAAGAGTCTAATCTACCAGTTAGCTCCGCTGGTAGCTAAGCGTATGGGTTTTTTTTTTTTTGTGATTGGTCGTAGTGTTATCCAATTGCGTGCTGTGAGATTTTCAAATGCATGCTTGGTGCCGCCCCTCGAGCTGGCCGATTTTCATTGACCGACACCAGACCATTAATCTTTTAGATTTAGGTCTGGATTTTCAGGCTATGGTAAATGTCCAATTTGAGCCAATAATTAAACTTTTTATTTTTTTAATTGTGCTGATATATCATCCATCCCTAAAATGTATAAATAGTATAATATATGTATATATAATATTACATCAGGAATACAGTAATATTATATTTTATGGTAATCGATAAATTTTGGCATCACGATGGTGGCTCTCCATCGTGATGTCGTCTATCAGCACAATAATTTGAAATGTTGTAAAAGCGAGGTGGAGATGACATTTTTAAGACTCAACATGTGAGCAAAGTATTTTATTGAACAGATAAATTGCTATATGAAGCTTTCTAACAGAGGTCATTGTAAAACATCTATTATGGAGAGTCATTTCAATATGGTTTTTGTAGCAGTGTGTTGGAAGTACCATGTCTATAAATAGATCCTTTCAACCTGTGAATGTTTTATGAGAAGTAGGATAACTACATTCATCTGCAGTCACGCAGAGCTGAAGCACAACCAAAAACAATGTTCATCCACAAAATACATGTTTTTTAACCGCAAGAGGGACAAAAGTTACATAGCGTACCTTTAGTGCTATATGATGGCAAAATGGCAGAACCAATTAAATATTCTATATTGGTCAATAGCAGCAAGACATTTAAAATGAATAAATAAGATAATATGTATATAAGTTGCTGATATACATCATCCATCTTTAGACATTTCTGAGAGTATCAAACCATATGTAAGTGACAGGAAAGATCAATATGCCACCAAACAGCTAGTCAGTTGTCAGACAGCTAGTTTACCATTGCACATCTCTAAATGTACTACAGTATATAACAACTTAAAATGCAAAATTATTGGAAAGAACATAACAACAACACAGTGATTTTTCCAAATGCCATTCCTGATTAAGGGTTTCAAAGCTTTGGCATTTCAAACACACTTCTTAAAGGGTGAACTTTGCCTTTTGAAAGTACAGCGAACTGCACGGTGCACCTGAGCGCGCCAGCACCAAACAGAAGGAAAACCAGCCCCCGTCCAACCCACTCAGCTTAATTGCTCTGCAACTGCAGAGAAGCGGGGAATCAATCATATTTCCATTCAATTAGCCAGCCAGCAGTTAGAGAGGAGGTGATGGACCTCTTTTAAACAAATGAAATACAGGCAGGAATATACAACCTTGGAGGACCTGTGAGGGAGACACTGCTGGCAGCTCTACGGTGATGAGAATGTTGCACAACGCTTTGAATGCTTGTGTTTTTGTGGTCCAAGGTTTACGTAACATGGCGCAGGTGCTTTTTTTTGTTTGTGATGGCTTGTTGACGAGAAAATCCAAGAAAACACAAGTATTATAGCGCATTACACTGACCCCGATCCGGAAAGACATTTCAGTGGCAGATCTGAAATGACATGCACTTTAAGTCAATATGAAACCAAAATGGATCTTATTACCTTTCTTCAAACATATGCCTGACCTTATAGAGCGCTGCAGTGATGATGTATTTTTGTAGGCCAACCCGGAAGTTAGAATCACACTGGTTTCCTCAAAAAAAACAAAAAAAAAACTAATAGGATTTTTTCATAGACTTTTGATTGTCGCAAAAGATAAGCTCTGTGATCAACAAAAGTTGATGACACATCACTGTAAAAAGTGAACAGTTGGATCAACTTAAAAAAATTACTTCAATTGGTAACACCTAAAGAAATTAAGTTTTCTCAACTTAAATTATCATGTGATCATTTAAGTTGAGAAAACTTAATTTCTTTAGGTGTTACCAATTGAAGTAATTTTTTTAAGTTGATCCAACTGTTCACTTTTTACAGTGTACACATTTTGTCCATAAAGATAATTTTCACAAATGAACACAACTTTTATGAATTTTGAAGCCTAAATAAAATCGGCAGGGAATAAAAAGCTAACCTTAGGCTATGAACGAACTACACCCCACGGTCGCACGACTTCAACGGTACCACCACACCACCAAGATTTCGACGACTCTTTTAGCATTCCAGAGTAGGAAGGCATCAAGCAACGTCCGAATCCAAAGTTAGCTTAACTTCCTGTCTCCATAGATGCCTTAAAGATTTTTGGAGGCAGCATAGATGTATCCTTCACTCCCTTTAATATCCCAGAATCCTGTGCTTTCCATTCTGTGACAGTCGAGCTAAAAAATAAAGATGCGGTTGGTGGTCAGTTTGTGTAAATGTACGTTTTTGACCAACGTTTTCCACTTTTGATGTCATGTCTTTTGACGTTCTAGCGAGAAATTACTATTGTGGTAATTAAATATTTGCTTGGTTTTAACGATCTTTGGTGAAAACTGTTACATTGCCTCAAATGTCTGTCCGAAATCAGTTTCGTGAGGTACCTTTGTTCGCTAATGCTGCCTGCAAAGTCATTGCCTGATAGGGCAGCGAGGCAACAAGTCAGCTGCACAAGTTTTCAGATGCAGACTTAGTCTTTATTAAAAATATGATAAAAAAAAAGATATATACCCATACACAAAAGAAATATATTGAAATATATTTTAAAGTGTCAAAAATTTATGTGGCACATATTCCAAATACAATATATTTGTATTGTTGTTCACTTATATTTATCATTTTGAAATATATTCTGAAATATAACAAAAATATATGATGTTAAGTGTGAAATATATTTACATTTATAACATGTAATGTAAAATATATGACAAAATATATGGTCATAAAATGTTTAGCTTGCTAAAGAAGGGTCGAAAATGAATTTTGATCATAGTAATTCCTCTACCTTTTCCCCTATATACAACAGTAGGCTACCATATTTCACTACTGTATTATGACACACAGCTATAATAAATACTGTACTTACATTTAAATGACTGCAATGTAAGATAGTTGCTTTACACTAAGTGCAATTATTAGATTTATTGTTGTTTTATTGACACCTTTCCTGAAGTCATTTAAATATTGAAAATATGCACAATATTTATGATGCAAGTATAACAGTGAAGTACACTTAAACAATAGATATAACTCAGAGTCTAACACTGCATACACACACTATTAAATAACTGTAATCAATTCTGTAAAAATAGGGGAAAAAACTCTGCATTCTGTGTGTTCTTTCCTACATAAAATTGTCATGTTAGACCAATAAAGTCAGTAAAGGGCCGTGGCCTACTGGTTAGGGCTTCGGGCTTCGGGCTTGTAACTGAAGGGTTGCCGGTTCGATCCCCGACCAGTAGGAAAAATGTGGCTGGGGGAAGTGGTAGAGCACTATCCACAGATGAAGTGGTCTATCTAAAAAAATAAACTGAAAATGTGTTGTTTGTGAAAATGTTAACTTTTTAAATTTCAAATGAAACAATTTGCAAAAGTTAAAAAAACATATATGAACATATATGTAAACATATATGAAAATATATTTACATATATTGAACTAAAATATATTTATTGGGCCAATATCAAATATTTGCATATATTCCAAAAATATATTTCAAATATATTTCTTTTGTGTATGGGTATAGCCTGAAAGTTAGAATAGTTTGTAAGAACACAATTATAAACACAACGTAGATGCGTATAAGAGTTAACTGTTCGGTGTGATGGCGTTTAATGTTCCCGACAACGTCTGCAGCAACTTGTAAGCAACCACATTTTTCAAAAAATCACGAGTGGGGTATTACTGGTGTGTTTTATGTTGTGGAATAAAATGTGAAAATATCATGAGCTTGTTTTAATCAGTCACCACAGACCTTATTTCAGGCTTTTAACCAAAATCCCCCAAAAAACAAAAAAACATTGACTGCAGTTTCCAAATTGACAGAGTGTGTTAAAGATATAAAAGATTGGATGACGCGTAATTTTCTTTTATTAAATCCAGACAAGACAGAGGTAATACTTATCGGTTCAAAAAACCGCCCACAAAACCTCGCACAATACAACTTTAACATCATAGGATGTCCTGTTACTTTATCCTCTACAGTAAAAGACCTGGGTGTTATACTCGATTGCAACCTGTCTTTTGAAAATCATATTTCATATGTTACAAAAACAGCCTTTTTCCACCTTAGAAACATTGCTAAGCTACGTAATATGCTATCAGTTTCTGATGCAGAAAAGTTAGTTCATGCATTCATGACCTCGAGACTGGATTACTGTAATGCTTTATTAGCTGGTTGTCCTGCATCCTCAATAAACAAGCTACAGTTAGTCCAAAATGCCGCCGCTAGAGTTCTTACGAGATCAAGAAAATATGATCATATAACACCGATTTTATCATCACTGCATTGGTTACCTATAAAGTTCCGTATTAATTACAAGGTATTGCTACTGACTTATAAAGCCCTAAACGGCTTAGCTCCAGTCTATTTAACGGATCTTCTATCACCCTATAATCCATCGCGCTCTTTAAGATCACTAAATTCAAGGCTTTTGGTCATACCTAGGATATCCAGAACCACCAAAGGAGGGAGAGCATTTTCACATTTGGCTCCAAAACTCTGGAATAGTCTTCCTGATACTGTTCGTTGCTCAGACTCGCTCTCCCAGTTTAAAACTAGATTAAAGTCGCATCTCTTCAGCCAGGCATTCATATAATCCTACAGTTCAAACTACAATCCGGCCTCTATCCAATGCCAGAGGAGAACTGGCCCCCGACTGAGCCTGGGTTCTCCCAAGGTTTTTTTTTCTCCATTAGGTCACCTGATGGAGTTTTAGGACACCATTAGGTCACTTGATGGAGTTTTTCGGTTCCTTGCCACTGTTGCCTTTGGCTTGCTCAGTTGGGGATATTTTGGGGATATTTAATTTAATTTTATCAATCAATAAATTCCTCTTGAAACAAACTTTGTTGTATTATTTTAATTTAATACTGTGAAGCTGCTTTGATGCAATCTGTATTGTGAAAAGCGCTATACAAATAAACTTGACTTGACTTGACTTGACTTGACTTGACTTGCAGTACGATGGATCAGGAAGTGCTAAAATGCTAACTCGTTTCTTGGTTTTGGCCTACAAAAATATGTTTCATCTGTGCGCATTATTCCAGATAAAAAAATAAATATATAAATGTCATACCTTACCCCACATCTGAAATATCTTTCCTTTTCAGCTGACATAATTTGTGACGAAACCCTCTTATTTGTCAAACCTTCGCTGGATATTTCACGACACAAAAATACATAAGTAAAATGTAGCGTAAACACCATTTCATGCTAAAGTCAATGGTATATTTTGCGCTCAAAAGGCCTTAAGCTTACAATTGTATGCACACAAAACTATTTAAACAAAATGAATTACATAATATGCAAATGAATTAATCGAATACTTCAATTCCCTTTGAGATGAAGCACCCTGATCTCTGAACAGTGACAAAAAGACAAGACAATCTGGTCTTAGGCTCTCTCTTATCCTCTCCTGACCTCCCAAGAGGCACATTTAGGGAAAACCGAAAAAGAGAGAAGACCTTAAGCCGAGTCCTAATTAATATCTGGCCCAGAAAACATCCTTCATGGAAGTGCAAATAACGGCTATGGATGCCAATGGTGGTTTATAAGTAATGACTTGTGAATCCTTGAGGAGCAGCTCTCTCCCTCTCTCTCTTCTTGGCCACTGCTGTCATCCTTGTTTGTCCCAGTGCAGTTCTAAATTTGTCCATATAGACTGTCGAAGCGGAGGCTAGTTCATTCTGCCGTCAGCTGAAATGAAAACAAGCTGAGGGGAGCCACACTCGCTTCTCTTAAGTGTCAGGTCTGATCACAGTGGAGATGAACACACAGTCCTAGAAGCCTAGGGGAGGCAATGAGCTGGATTGATTTATTGATCAAATATTCTTCACTGTGTTTTGTGGTTTCAGCTGCAAGCTATTACTCAGAAAATGAAATTCAATTACAGGCAATAGGAGAGCCACAGGGGTTTAAAACGTTGCAAGGATCTGATGGTATTCTGAGCACTTCAGAGCTTGCAAAGGACAAGTAAGGTACTCTACGTTGCTTGCCGAATGCGTTTAACTTGCATTCTTGCATTACTGATCAAAAAGTGTGCAACCATTTTGTTTCTTAACTACTTTAAACCTGACAGAGGTTTTTGAAAAAAAGATCACAATTATTAATTTATTTGGCGGCTTTTCCCACAAAATACTAATTAGTGATGCACCTTTATTAAAATTCTGGCTGATACCAATAAGCAAGTAATTATTTTCAAGCTATGGCTGAATTATCAGTGCCCAATATTACAACTCAATTCTATTTTGTCTATTATTAAATTAAATTAAATCAATAATTTAAATGCAACAACTGAATTTAGGCATCACAACAATTTAAGACTTCATTTTACAATGTTAGCAGATCATTAGCATTTTAAATATTAACTTTAAGTGAGTGTTAGATGGCAATTTTTTTTATATCAATGTAAAAATAGGGGAAATGAGCATGAACAATTAAATATCAGTTGATACAGATAAATAAAAATAAATAAAAAACCCGATGTTTTATATAAATTTTATATACTAGGCTATATATAAATTGTTCTTGATAACCAATATATTGTGCATCCCAGCATATCGTGCAAGTATTTTGATTAAAATTGTAAATGGATTGACAGTTCTAATAATACATCAATAAAAAATTAAATAAAATATATAATTTACAGAATTGTATTACTTTATTTGTACTTTTTTTTTAGACAGCACACAATAGACTAGTTAATAGAATAGAGGTTTTGAGCCTGAAATAAATCTAAATCTGATTATAGCTCTACAAAAGAAAGTCTGTATGTGATCGGAGTGGTAGGGGGTTGGGTGAACGGGCTACGCTGATCATCTGAAGCACAGCTGCTGTCAGTGTGTGCCTGAAGAGAAACCAATACTCTAATGCCAAGCCAAGGGTGCCCGTGGCCACACTGACCCAGATGAAAAATAGCATCCTTTCATCTAGACAACACCTGGCCACAGATACATTGTCTGCTCTAATGGAAACAATGCGCTGCTGACACATCTATTTGTTTTGCTTAATTATCGGATCAATGTTGTCATGATCAGACATCAGAGGACGGATCATCTGTGATGCTGATCAAACACTGATAATGAAGAATCCATGAGAGGACAGCAGTTTAAAGGGACCAAAAATGAGTACTCAACACAAATGTGCTACACATTTGTAATATTTTTCCATTATAGAAACTAGATAATCCCATTTTATAATGTGGTTTATGATCACATTTGTGTGTATATCCTTAAAAAATACAATGTGATTACATTTTTGAATTTTAAACCTTCCATTCTCTTAAATATTTGACAATAAATCCTCACAAAAGAACCCTAAACCTGATCTTCACTCGACATAAAGGGAAACTCCTGCCATCACAGATGAGTGAACGCTGCATATGATGCCACAACATGCAAATCCTTCCCTCTGCAACAGATATTTCCTCCATCATTGATTCTATCATGACACAGTTGTGTTGTGTAGTGTGCCTTTTTTTCATTACCATAGGCGCTCCCTTGGGCTCTGTGCGTGTTGATGTGTTGCACATCTTTTGTGCGTGGGCACACGTGTATGTGTGAGTTTTGTGTACCTCTGTATGTGTGTGGTTTACAGCTGCGAGAGACGGGGGTTTAATGAGCTTTAGGAGAGCGTTCCTCTATCCATTAGTGTCTATCAGGACTCCCCATGGGCTTGGAGGGCCTGCTCACCACAGGAGGAGGAAACAACCTCCCTCCCAACCTCCATTTTTAGCCACACATTCGCCTCACATCCCCATTTATCAGAGAACAACAACTAAACCAGACTGTGCTGGATAACATCATCGAAGGTTTACTGTCAACTAAAATAGAATGGGTATTCCTGTTCGACTTGATTTTGAATTTAGAGAGAGAGATCACTGACATACTGCGGAATAAAAACGCTTTATTATACTTACAATACTAGCATCATGAATTTCACCATTCAGATATGAGGGTGGGTCACAAGGATTGTCACAAAACAAAAGGAAAAACTATCCAAAATGTAATAATAAAATGCAACTAACCATATAATTATACATTTAGAATATCAAAATGATTGTAATTTTTTTTTTTTTAATAATACAATATTTTAATATTCTCAAATTAGTTGTTGATGGTAAAGTATGTGCAGCCAATCAAACTCTATAATATTTTAGAAAAAATTCATGTCACTAAGAAACCATGCCAACATGCATTTAAAAATAATAATAATAATAATAATAATATGTAAAAAAATTTAAAGAATTTTTTTTTTATAAAAGCATGGAGCAACTAGTTGTAAGAAAAAAAAATTATTAAATGAAATACAATTCTGACATTCATGTCAATTAGAATACCAAAATGGAACAGTTGCAAGGAAAAATGAATAAATAAATAAATAAATAAATAAATAAAATAACCTGCCTACATTATGTACAGCATAAAATCTGGGTGCTAAAGCAAAACCAGTTGAGGAAGACTATATTACAATACTGGACCTTCAAAAAGAAAAGTAAAAGCACAAGCTAAACCCTTTCTGTCGTCATGCATTGAGGACCCCACCAGCGGAGTACGCTATATTAATATAAAAGATGCCGCAATAAAATACTTATGTGTAGAGGTCTGCTGTGCTGAGTCACTGTTTCTCTATTGATTGGCTCTTATTAAATGATACCCTGCATTCTTCCCCAGTCAGACATGTCACGCCACTGGTGGGTTGCCACCATCATTGGAGCTCTGTATTTGCAACGAAGCTTATTCACTGTGCCGTCACCGACCTCCCCCTCCCATTTTTTTGCTTCTCTTCTTCTTCTCCTTTTTACACATACACACACAGCCACCCTGTACCCGCACTCTAGAGGGAAAAGAACAAAGGGGATCTCCACTTTTCTCTCAGGACTATTATTAGATCTTCAACCCAGCGACAAAATAATCATACGTTCAGCTGAATCACCACACAGGAAGCAGAAGCTTCAGTCCTGAAGTATGCGAGGCGAGCGAGCAAGCCTTCGTTTAGAGCTAGGATAAACTGATGTAGCTAAATGGAAGAGGATGCATTATTTAGGGATCTAAATTCATGTTTAGATTTGAAATTAATGCATATACACCGCTCTGACTATACAAAATAATTATGCATTCCAGTGGCAAATGGTTTAATCAATCTATGTCAGGTTAAGGTCATTCAACTTAGCTCCCTGTCAGAAAAACGGTAAATACCCATCAACCTCAGGCAAACTGACCATATAACTCTCTCCTGAGGATCAGATATTAGTCAGGGTCAGTAACCTAAAATAAACATTAACATCTGAGTATCCAAACAGACATCGGTGCATTGAGCACTGCAAAAATCTGAATGTGGAAACAGCTCTGTGTGATTTGCCAAAAAACTGTATTTGTGTGTTTGTTTGTGCGCGAGCAAAAGGGATTCTCCACAGCAGGCCATGGCAACCTGCTGCTGACATTTGAATGAAATTCAAACACAAAAACCAATAACCTCTTTGTTGGACGCAGTTTAGATCAAAATGAAAAGGTCTGTAGATGTGTAGAGGTTGGGTAAAATATGATTTGAGCAAATGCATTCAAGGATGAAACAAAACAATCAAGATTCAAGTGTCCAAAGGTCAAATTTTATGAATCACTCATAGAAAATTCCACATTGATTGACCACTAATCTGAATAGTCACATTATAATCCATGTCTAAGAACACACATATTATAAGTGGTGTCTAATAATATTAAGAATCATTGTCGAGTGATATTCATATTATTTACATAATAATCAGTTCATAATAATATAAAGATTTTAATCAATCTCTAATAATATTCAGATTATAACCAATGTCCATTAAAATTCAAGATACTCACATTATAATCAATGTCTAACAACATTTAGACTATTCAAATCATAATCAATTTCTTGTAATTCTCAGAATATTCTTAGAATCATTTTCAAATAATATTCAGAAAATTCATCTTATAATCAATGTCTAATATTTCTTAGAATATTCATAGAATCAATGTCAAATAATATTCAAAATGTTCTAATTATAATCAATGTCTGTGATGGTAATTTATGGCCCTGAAATCATATAGTAATCACAAGACAAAAAAGGACCTATGTATATGTAAAATAATATACTCCATTATAGCCACAAAATGGATGCAGATAGCCTATATGAAACGTGAAACTAAAAATAAATCAATGTAGCACAGTTGAAAACACCTGACTCAGGAAATGTGCAACTATATGGGCATTTGCGCACCCATTTATCACCAGATCCATTAGATGTGTATGAGTAGGTCTATTTCATGCTCATAAAGGTTCTGCTGGGTTTGAATGGGCTATTTATAGCAAGCCAATGACGTAGTTTATCAAACGTAACCCCTTCCCACAGATCTCGCCCAGAATTCAAAACACCGCGATATCCCAATGCTCGCTACACTTCGTTTACACTAAGCTGTTCACGTTTGAATGTACATGAAGATGTAGACAGGTGTGCCTCGGCATATGGCGATGGCACACACAACTGCCGAAATCTTGAAAGAAAAAAGGTAACCGTGTTGCATGAAACATGCATGGGGTCAAAACCAGTCATGCTAAGTTATCTCGTCGACCGACGAACCCCGTCCAGCGCTTGATACTGGCGACACGGATGCGGGATGCTGTATGCTTACTCAGATTACAAACTGATAAGCATGCGATCATCTCAGATGAAAACATATCGTTAACAACTGATCGAAAAGAAAATGGTAACGTCAACTCAAAATATGGAGAAATACAAGTGCTCGTACCACATCAGAGGATTAAAGACACGAGTAAAGGGGGTCACTGGAGAACGGAGGGTGTAGCCTAATCAGAAAAATGGTATACCAATATCTGCTTGCATTGCACTGTGAACGAAACACATAACAAAATAAGTATTTTCCCATCAGGATGACTTTCACAGTTGTCATATTTTTCCTTAATCTGTAATTGCAATCATTGTTATAATATCAATTAGTATCTATTATTAAATATTAAAATCTGACAATATAACGATAATTATTACTATTCAAATTATTGACGCACCTGTAGACATATCATAGTAACACATGAACTATTTGGGAAAAGCCTAGTCTTCGAAAGTGGCCAGACTAAAACTTTACCCGTGTCAAAATGTACGAAACATTCAGATCTGGCACAGTGTGAAACTGTGAAGTTCCCTACAGTAATAATATCCAACACTGTGCTTGAGTTATTAAGAGTGATTAATATTCCTGCGCTTCTCATCCACACACACACACACACACACAAATAACTGTGCAGGTTACTTCTAGGCAATTCTCTTACTTGAACACGGGACAAAAAAAATGTTTTCTTTTGTCTTTCGTCCACATATTTTTATTCTTACGCTCTCTAATGTTATAAGCGCAATTTTACGAATATAACAACATATGCATAGTAAGTGAAACAAATGAAGCGCGACGGCGCATCGGTACTTAACTATTTACACAGGTGCTGGAGACACAGGTCGAGGCATTCCCCTTCCACCTCTTCCTCCGAGATGAGGTCCGACAAGGGGCGCATAGGTAGAGGTCCGTCCTCTTGGAGAGGTGGCTTCATCTCACGCAAGAAGAGCTCCAAGAACCTCTTGAAGGTTTTCTCCTCGTTGGCAGAACCGGCCATTGCTTCTCATTCCTGGAGAGACCAGAGACAGCTGGAGCCGGGAAAGAAGTCTGCACTACTTTGAATCATAGGCTGGAGCGACTCTCTAGTCGCGCTAGTTGGGGAGGGCCCGCGCCGCGCGCGTGAAAAGAGAGGGGAGTCGCACAACAGACCGACGTGACGTCACAAGGGGCGGGGTATGATAGAGGGGGAGGGGGGGGGGGGGGGGGGGGGGGGTGATTCAGGAAAATGAACTTTTTCATTAACCCATTTAATTCCATATTTGTGATGAAAATATACTTTTACATCAAAGGGTCTAATTTGTTTAAGCATTTTACATGGAATGTTTCATTTACGTGGCTTAAATAGTCACGTGACCCTTTCAGTTGGCCCTTCTGAAAGCTGTCAAAGTGCCATAAAAGGAAGCATGTGAAAGAGATACACTTATATGCACTTTAAAATATTATATGCACCAAATACACTTATAATAGCAGATACACTTATAATATTTGTTGCATATTTTGGTACATATAATATTTTAAAGGTCTATTATTAATAGGCTATAATGATTGCTCTTATGTAAATCATGACATGATATGAACATGTCGCATTTTTGACCAGTGGAAACACCAGAGCCTGTTTTCCACCAGTTACAAATATGACCAGAGATTAACAAAGAAAGCATACTTCCCACGTAACTGGGAACATTTAGACATTAAACGGGTTAAAAGGCCATACAAACAAATGTGATTTCATTATTTTGCATTGGAATACTTGAAACCAAGTTTTTATACCTATATTCATTTAAATTAGTTTTTTTTTAATACATTTGGGATTTTTAAAAACGTAGGCCTAATTAAATAGAACATTAATAATGCAAATAATAATAGATTTTTTTTGTGCATTGTGGAGAAAAACACATAAAAACAGACATAAATAACGGAGTGCCATGGTTTTGCACGTGCCATAGGCTAGCCTACTATATATAAAACACTGAAAGTGTGAGAATATCAATTTTGTTATAAATAACTTTCCAGTAGACGCAAGTCCGTGATGCGTGCACTAAGCCAACCTTTTTTAGCCACATCAGTTTCGTAGCTGCTTGAACCTATGACGTCGGTCGAGCACAAAAGCTTGTGACGTAATCAGCCTATGGTTCATTCTGATAGATTTTGGTTTTGTCTGCATTGTCCTCATTTGGCACTCCTTCAACGTTATCTCGCAAATAAACACAATTTAGACGGATTATAACCTATTTCCTGCCAAAGTTGAAATAAGTATCCGATTAATAGCATATTCATATTCTTAATGGCCCCAATACTACAAATACATTTAAAACTGTCAACATGAGGGCTGTTTGCTAGCCCTCATACATTTGATGTACATTAGGCTATTATTAAAACCTGATTAGGCTGAGACTGATTCAGACGCCGTGCGAAACAATTATTTAATCGTTTAATCGAAACGGCCGAGGCTTACTTCGACAGAGCTCTTAGAGAGAATGTTTATGAGTGGGAAAACTCGATAAGTGATGCTCGCTGTGCGTGTATATAGGACATCAGAGCTTAAGCTAAAAATAACAACTGTTGTAGATTTCACATCATCGCTGGGAATTAACTGTTCTGCTCCCAGACATTGTTAGTTCAGCTGCAGGTTGCCTGATATTATCATTAACCATTTAAAATTTAAATAACGGGGGGAAAATCTAAAAGCTTTTTACATGGTTTGAAAAATACCCAATATTTACCGTGGTTTTAAAGTATGCGTTGTTAGTTCAACCGGGGGTTGCCAGATCACATTAAACGCAAAATTAACCCTTTCAAAAATCTACTAGTGTAAATATTTTCACTCAAAATATTATAAACAACTACAGCTATTGCTGAGAAATTAAAAAGACAGAAAATCCTGAAAGCGTCTTAAACGGATTATTGGAATATCCCATATTCAGAATAAACATTGTTATTTCAACTGTGGGTAGCCAGATACTATTATTAGCTTCTTATATGTTTAAAGGATATTCCATATTTACTTTGGTTTTACTACTTGTATTGTTAGTTCAACTGACAACAGCTATCTAATCATAGTTTCTGAAAAAAATATCACAGTTACCACATTTATTGCTAGGTAATGAAAATGACGGAACACTTTTAATATGTTTTAATGACTGTAACTCACTATTTTGAAACTGTTCCCATGGTGCGTATTTGTAAAGGATGACAAAGTGTATCCTTGCCGGTATACAGCAATCTGAAATTGTTTTCATAGTCAGATAGTAACCTGTGATATTATAAGTCTTAAGATAAAGGGTTGTCTGATGCAGTGACTCAGGATGACAGTTACACAGGTGTAGGAATAATACCCAGTGTACCTTCCTCACCTGAGGTCTAGTGTCTGTTAGGACACAAGTCACTCATCTTAAACCAGCCCTGACAAATGATCTAATCCTATTAGTCTAGCAGTCACAGGCAGTTCTTCATTCATGATCTAACCATGTGTCTAACATGGAGGTTAAAAACATCAAGAACACAATGTCCTCTTCAGTCCACAAAATCAATTCTTCTGCCAGATGTCTAAACTATCCATTGCCAGCCAAGGAAATATGAGGTGAAGTGCTCATATTTTATCTTTGTGCTGATGTAATGCTGGCTTTCCAGTGTATAATTCAATTAAAGTGATGAACCTCACACATACACGCTGGGAATAAACTGAACCTGGATGATATACTGATATTGATCAGGAACAATCTGCAGCTGAATTATTACTGTTACTTGGAGGTGAATGTGAGCGGTAAACTCTTTATCTTCATATTGTCACTCATGCAACAAGCAAGACAGAAAGTCATCCTGATGACCTGTACAACACAATATACACAACACCTTCTCACTGGGTTCATTAGAGCCAAATTATTCAATACACTGTTACTAATTTAGCATATTATGGCACAAAGTTTTGGCCCATGCAATTTAAGTGACATGATAAATGACTGGTGATTGTCAATTACTTTGACTAATGGATGGCACTTGAAGCTGCAGAAAAACAATTTTGCATATATTATATACAGGAGATTAGCCAGGAAAAGTGGTGGGGAATATTAAATGGCAAGAATAGTGTGGCGTGCAGGACGAGGCCGAGGGCCGTGAGAGGACGGCGCGAGTGATAATGAGCTACACCTGCGCAACGCGCCGGTCTCGTATCTCTCGCGGAGGAGAGCGACGACAGTGAAGATCGAGAGAGGACAGACCTGGACTTGTGTTGTGTTTGTCTTATTATATGTGACAGCAGTCGTCCGTGAGGGGAAATTTATATCATTACCACAATAACACCAATAACTAAGGGCCAATAATCGATATTCTATACTTTATTATATTAATAATCCAAGAACTAATTGTTATTATTTGAGTTTTCATATAATATATAAATATCTGTACATTCCTGACAGATCCTCAAGACAGATCCTCCATTCGAGGGCGTTTGCTGTAGTTTTCTGAAGGAGATGCATGTCTGGGTTCATCTGTGGCATCCCTGAAACCCTGGACCTATGTGAGATCATATATATAAGGAAAAACTATGTCATACATTTTCGATATAAAGAGTATATATAAGTATATCATATATTCCCCCCTGTCACTAATGTTTCTGTTACTATTAAACTTACTGTAATCTGATACTGAATTGTGGCCTCCATTTGACTTGGGGATTTGTACAGGGAGGCAAGCCTAAGCACAAAGTGGACATGTGAAAAAAACATAAAAATGACTTGTTATATCATTGCACAATGGACATTCTCTTCCACTTTGACCTTGTCTGCTCAGTTTAAAAACCAAGAGGGTCTGCGGCAATTCAAATGCAGGGAAGCTGAACTTTACAGCCAGAAGAAAGACCTTCAACTTTATAGAGAGAGACGAGAGAGCAAGGTGGAGATGCTCTCTGTGCCTCTCAGCTTCCTGCAGTTACAAAGTAATAGACTGGCAGGAATGCAGGAGGCATTATGAATAAGGTCTGGCTACAAAAGGCAAAGCAAGCTACTTGTTCAAAGTGATTCATTCCATCACCCACAGAGGTGAAGGGTAAAGAGTTTATGCAACATACTCTCGCAATCTCTCTCTCTCTCTCTAGAAGACACATTTGGCTGAGAACACCACAGATGTTGGCTGTTTTTTTATATTTTTTTATTCTATAGCAATATTTTGCTGTGTCAGGTTGAGTGGACTAAAAGACTAGGTTAAATCCAGTAGAAAAAAAGCCACAATAAACACCTTCACACACAATTAGCTAATTAAAAAAGTCTGTTTACCTCCTCAGTCCCTCCCAGTGCAGGATGAGCCTCTGTGTCGCGGCATGACCCCAACTCTCACCTAATGTGTGAATTGTAATTGTTAAGACGGTGACTATGCAAAGCAAAACAATGCATGAATGCCCTCATATCTGTTATGTATTACCTAATGCAGGAACCAGCTTGGATTGGCCATTTGAAACTCTTGTGGTCATCTGATTGGTCAAAACAACCTAAAAACACATGGTAACTGAATTAAAAAAATGTTTTATTAAATTTGATGTATATATATATATATATATATATATATATATATATATATATATATATATATATATATATTAACATAGATTATTGTAAATACACATACACACACATATATATATATATATATATATATATATATATATATATATATGTATATATATGTATTTACAATAATCTATGTTAATATATCATATTAATATAGTGATATATATATCAAAATATTAAAAGCTATTCTTGCTATTTAATATTCCCCACAACTTTTCCTGGCTAATCTCCTGTGTATATATATATATATAGTACCCGTCAAAAGTTTAATGTTTGGAAACATTACTATTTTTTTATGTTTTTGATGCTCATCAAGCCTACATTTATTTGATCAAAAATACAGAAAAAAACAGTAGTATAGTGAAATATTATTAACATTTAAAATAGTGGTTTTCTATTTTAATATACTTTATTAAACTTATTTCTGTGATGCAAAGCTGAATTTTCATCCTCCATTACTCCAGTCTTCAGTGTCATTCTAATATGATGATTTATTATACTATTATGTTATACGTTGTAAACAGTTGTGCTGCTTAACATTTTTTATAACCCTTTTTTCAGGATTCTTTGATGAATAAAAAGTTCAAAAGAACAGCATTTATTCATAATCTTTTGTAACATTATACACTACCATTCACACTGGGTTCAATCAGTAATTTTCTTCTTTTTTTTGTTTTTTAATTAGCACTTATATTCAGTAAGGATGTGTTAAATTGATTAAAAAAGTCATAGAAAAGATTTCTATTTTGAATAAATGTTGTTCTTTTTAAAATCGGCATATTATAATGATTTCTGAAGGGTCATGTGACACTGAAGACTGGAGTAATGATGCTGAAAATTCAGCTTTGCGTCACAGAAATAAATTTTATTTTAAAGTAGGCTAATAATATTTCACAATATTACCGTTTTTTTTCTGTATATATATATATATATATATATATATATATATATATATATAATTCAAATAATTGTTTTATTAAATTAAATTTTATTTATTTCAATTTAACCAAATATGAGTATTCTGCAAAAAATTATTAAATCCTAGATTTGTCTACTACTTGTTATTCTTTGTTTCAGTGGTATGAGGTGCTGCGTACCGCTAAACTGTGTTGTGTTGCTAGTTGGATGAGCTGCTGGGCAAGGCCGTTCAGGAGGCGGGTCCTCTGAGAAAGATCCTCAAAGTCATGGCGGAATGGGAAGGCAATGCTGTCAATCACTATTAATCGCACCTATGATTGAACATGTAATTTATGAGCATCTAAATAGGAGTAATATCACTGTGCTGAAAGAGATATCAGTGGTCTAGAAGATTATTCATATTTTACCTCAGGATGCTCAGACAGGAAGTCAGGTAGGAGGTAAACCTCAGCTAACAGCTCTACATAGTCATGGCAACGGACCAAGAAGAGGTTGGATAAGATCTTCTCGACAGTAAGTTCCTCTAAAGCTTGTTTCTGTTCTAAGAGGAAAAGCAAAGACAGATGACAATTATAGCCAACATTTTGTGTCTCATTAATTAATGAAAATTCTCAATAATCTACAGGTAAAGCTGATCAGTATTGAACCTGTAGAGTCAATTAAGCAATTTTTCTGAATATACGTACACATTTAGACATCCCAACTAAGTCTAGCTACTCAAATCAGACCTGTATCCTCTGCTAGGAGGGTGCAATGCTGCACGGCTGCTTTCGCCATATCAGCAACCCTCTGCACCAAGAAACTGCCTTCTGTGTCTACATACAGTGCCTTTCCTCCCAGGCCTCCGAAACACACAGGAATCTGCACATCCACAGCCAGCTGCATGCTTTCAAATGGGAAAAACAGACCACTTTTGAAACTATAGTATCAACACAAATATGTGCCGCTTATTACCAATTTAACACATTTTGAAATCTGTTTCCTCCCATACCATAGCTGAGTCTTTCCGACACCAGGGGCTCCACAGATCTCTGTGGTCTTTCCCACAGGCACACCCCCTCCAAGGACATTATCCAGGCCTGAGCAGAATGTTACAATGCTCCCCAGACTTTGCTCTTGGTGCAGAAGATCCAGGGCTGTTACGCTCTCTGTTGCCGCCCTCTGCTGGTGAGGCTGGGCGTCGTCCCTCAACATCTGCAACACCTCCACTGCCTCCTCTTGTGATATACCTGCCTCTGTCAACGAAACAGGCATGGATATAACGAAAATGTACTTCTCTAGTAATCTGTAACTAGTGTGAGGCTATTTTCAAATTCAAAAGTTGGGTTTAGTTATACAAATACCTTTGCAGAGCTGAAGAGGACGCATGTCAATTAAGTCTGAGGCCACTTGGAAACCCGCATTGATGAGTTTTACCTTCACTGACGGCGCCAGGGGGAGGCTGGGCACGGTCCTGTGCATTTTCAACACTAACGTTGAATGATAAAAACCAGGCTGAAAAGTCGGTACTATGACAGTTTAGAACAGATGATAGCCTCAAATACGCAAGCTTTTAGTTTTAACCGCGTAAAATCTACTCTGCAAGATTTATTATCTATAGATTATTTTCGCTAAATGAAAATAAATATAAACCATTCAAATATAAACATACGAGGACTTATGTTTCTTTATATTTTTCTTCCTTTTGATACTCCCTCCAAAACAAGAGACGACACGGAATGGGAAAATGCTCTTCAAAATAAAAGTCCCAAGACGCCATTAACACATTTCTAGTTTACGAGTACATGTTGAAATGCTGAAAATATATTACTCATGTAATTTCCGTAGTAATGAGAAGGATTTGCATTTATTTTTTCATTGTATGGAAATATTTGGATTGACTAAATATAATTTTACAACTGAGTGGAAGGTCCAAGAAAAAGCATATATATTATACTTTTTTTTTTTTTTTTTGCATTGGAAAGGTTCAATATGCATACAATTAAATGGTTTGGCTTTAAACATTTGGTTTATTTTTTATTTTATGTATTTTATCATGCCTCGGAACAGTACGACTGTAGAATGTAATAACATTATTAAAACAACAATCGATATTTATTAGTAGTAGTAGTTTTACCTGCCACCTTTTATTTGTACATTTTCTTTATTGTTTGCATCATTTAACCACTTTATTAAACGTTGTTCACTATATATTGACTGAACATTTGTTTTGTCGTAAAAAAAAACGATTGTTGACAAGTAGCAAATACAACATCTACACTGATTTAGAAATTAGTTAAAGAAAACAGTTTTTTGCCATTAAATCTTGCTAGCACGATAATGTCAGTCCAGTTCTTCCTACTGAACCTCATCTAGAAACTTTCGTGAAACGCTAAAACTAAAATGCCCCTTATCCCGCCCTGTACGTATTTGACGTATGTTTACAAAACAAGAGTACCACGTCGGAAGAAAAATAATGCGCATCGACATTTCGTACTTCAGGTAACGTTAAATATGTTCTGTGAACGACCTTTTGAGTCTTAAATTACATTTGATTTTCATAATTATATTGTTATATTGAATCTTAGGCTGTGTCACTCAGTCTAAAGTGGCGCTTTTTAGAAGCAGAACAGCTGAAGGTGTACAGCTCCGAGTCTATTTGTATTTGACACGTTTGAGCTCAGATCAACAGATCGAATGAAAGCCCTTTTGTTTTAATAACTCTAGAACTGTATTATAGAGCAGCATGAACTGTCGATCAGAGGTCCTGGAGGTGTCAGTGGAGGGCAGGCAGGTGGATGAGGCCATGCTAGCCCTCCTGCACACGATCCTCCTGCACCGCAGCACAGGGAAATTTCACTATAAGAAAGAGGGCACGTACTCCATCGGTACAGTGGGAACTCAAGACGTGGACTGCGACTTCATCGACTTCACATTCGTGCGAGTGTCTTCTGATGAGCTGGACAGGGTCATCAGGAAAGCGGTAGCAGAATTTAAGGTATTTTTGATCACAGTTACACTTAAAGGGATAGTTCACCCAAAAATCCTGTCATCATTTACTCACCCTCAAGTTGTTCCAAGTCTGTATGAATGTCTTTCTTCTATTTTGAAGAATATGGGTAACAATCTTACTGTTGCGAAATTGCACTTTTTATAACCACAACCTTTTTTTTCTTCCCAGGATGCTCTTGGCAATTCCGGAAGTGATGGCGTGGGTCAGATCTCTGTGGAGTTCTACCAGAAGAAGAAGTCACGCTGGCCCTTTTCTGATGAATGCATCCCTTGGGAGGTCTGGAGCATCAAGGTGAACGTGGTGAACCTGGCCAACGAACAGGAGCGTCAGATCTGCAGAGAGAAAGTTGGCGAGAAGCTCGGCGAGAAAGTCATCAACATCGTGGAGGTGATTAACCGTCACGAGTATCTTCCCAAGATGCCCACACAGTCAGAGGTGGACAATGTGTTTGATACGAGTTTGAAAGACGTCCAGCCGTATCTGTACAAGATCACGTTCCAGATCACAGATTCTCTGGGCACGTCAGTGAGCACTACCATGAGGAGGCTGATCAAAGACACGCTGGCATTGTAAAAATGTGACTGTGAACCTGCTGGAGCCTAATGGTCGTTGGACATTTATGATGATCTTGTAAAAAAAAATAGAAAATAACATTAGCGGGATTTAAAATAAATTCACTACACTTTTCCAGTATAATAACGGTATCCACTATCTTTCAGCTAATTCAAACAAGCATCTAGTTCAGTTATTTTTTGTTGTTTTTGTTTTTAATAAATCTACTTATGCACCCTAAATTATATCATATTGTTGTTCTTTTGAATTTGTTTGTCTGTGTTTTTTGTTACCCTGATAAACACAAATTTAAGAACAACGTGTGTGTTAGTGTTCTTGGAAAATGCAGTGTGAGAATAATTTCAAACATAATTGTTTTATAATCATCACCACAATTAAGCCACAAGTAGGTGTTTTTTCCATGAATTCACTTAAGTTCAGATGGTCATTTAAAGCCTGTTCTTAATTTAAAAAAGAAAAAACAACAACATATCGCTGCAAATTTCATGACAAACGTCTTTACCATTAATTCTTCCCACATTTAAATATTATTTTGCATATTATCAATTACAAGACTTTCTGTAAAATTTTAAACTGACACAATGTCCATAATTACGGTAGATGAAATAAACACAAGTTACACAGTATTGATATTTATTTTATAAAGCAAGCACAGAAAACAGTAGAAAATGCTTTAACACAAAAACTGATACAGTTTTTAAAGCCACATTAGAACAATTCAAGTGCTTACAAATATTAGTTATTGCAGTGATACCACAGGAATACCAAAAAAGATAATGGCTCGGTTTCACAAACAGGGCTTGGATTAAGCCAGGATTAGGTCCTATTTCAATCAGGGCATTTAAGTAGCAAAACACTTGAGACAAAACAATTGCACTGACATATTTTAAGATATGTCAGTGCAAGTTGCTTCAGTTTAAACAGCTCAAACATGCAATTTAGTCTGGGACTAGCTTAAGCCTTGTCTGTGAAACCGGGAGATAATGTTCATGTACAAACAAAGACCATAAAAATGTGTTTGAGGATTAAACGTTCTGTTCTGTCATCACTATTCATTTAATGTCATACAATCTTTCATTGAACCACATTAAGAAATGTATCAATTACTGAGTGAAATACTCGTTTTATCATCTGTCTGCTAATAATATGGTTGAACTTTTAACCCTAAACAAAAAGCTGATGTTAAGTGTCAAGTAATACTGGGGACAAAAGTAAATGCAAACTAAATCAGGTATTTCTATCCTGAGAAATAGCCAACTTATTCATTAATCATAATCAATACCTTTTTTGGGGAATAAGATCAAAAGGAATGTATTACTGTTTTATCCATCAAAATATAGAGTAAATGACAGTAGCTGAGGGAAAATGCAAAGAGCAAGCAACATATTTAGATTTTGTGCTTAAAGGCCACAAGCTTGCTAAGCCAAACATCCCCTAATGTAAGGGAAGAAGACTTCCTAAAATTTAAAATACTTGCTAAATATAAGATTACGGCTTTTGTGCTTTAATATTTTAGAATAAAGATCTTCTCTGGGTCATACTGTCACAGAAAAGGGCCACTGAACATTAGGAATGTCCAACCATTCAACATCATTGCATCAAGACTTCATTAATCACTGAGTACTGAGTTCTGGTAAGTTGAGCTTACACTATGGTAGAGCTCACAATGTACTGATACAGTACTGATACAGTGTGAATATCTACTTAAACTTCATCTCTACACATTTATGAGAAGTAATTCCCACATATACTGCATGTCCTGTACAACAAAAGTATTAGAAGATCCACATTGCAGGCACACACTAAACAGCTTAAAGAACGTCACTCCAAACCTGCTAATTGTACACATAAAGCCTTCTATTTGTTCAATACAATCACTGAATATTATCTACAACCTCTAAACAAAAATACCATGAAAGCCTACAGAACTGGCAAAACACATGAACAAAAATACTCTTAAAATGAGAAATACAACTTAAGTAGCAATGTTGAAATTAAATTATAAACATGTTTTCTTCACCTCGTACATACATTTTAGTCTGCTTAAGATTTGCTTTTTATATGGTGCTTAAATTATCAAAGCAAAAATTCAATATTAAAAGCATAGTTCACACAAAAATGAAAAATTTGACAATTTACTCCAAACCTGTATGAGTTTCTTTCTTCTGTGGAACACAAAAGAATATATTTAAAAAATGTTGGTAACCAGACAGTTGACGTAGCCACTGACTTCCTACTATAGAAGTCAATGGCTGCCGTCAACTGTTTGAATACCAGCATATCATTTTTTGGTGAACTATCCCTTTAATAGCTCTTACAACAGTGGCAGGGCTGAATTGTGTATGTAACAGAAAAATCTAAATGGGGCAAAAATAAACTTAAAGCTATCGTTTTAGGATAGAAAAGGGGGAATACATTTTTAGTTTTGGATGTGATGGATCTTTTCTAACTAAAGAGCCATGTCGATACCAGCCTGTGCTTTTAATAGAGAACAATGTTTATTTGGAATTGCTTGAAAGTGCTAAATAACAGCATAAAGGCCACTAAAACAAGAGAGGTGTACATCTTCTGTGTAATAACCCAAAAAAAGAAATCACACATTTGTTTGCAATAATTCAAAGAAAGTAATTTAGAAGAGTTCTTAAGGTGAAAGAAGTCCGTTTCATTTAACAGTCTTTTTTGATCACTGAACAATAAACCTAAAATAAAAAAATAATACAGGGAAATGCTTTAGAAAACAAATTTGTTTTAAGAAACTCTTGGCATGCAATCCAAGATGCATTCTGAATACTGTTTATAGAAATAAGATGTATTAAGTATGATTAAAAGCTGTTAATAAATCCCTGGGTTTTGGCTGCAAGTGTGTCCCAAAGTAAATCATGTTTAAAAGAGAAACTGTCCAAGTTAGTTGATTCCAATGGTTAAGGGCTACAAATGTGCAACTGCATTTATCACTCTTACGTATGGCTCTGCTCGTGACTCCACAGACTGAAAGCCGTCTTAAATGTCCGGTGACAGAATTTGCACATGTACTGCCGTTTAAAGGTGAGTGCAGAGAAGGTTGGCGCATGGTAAAAAAGCGTGTCGGATTCCTGCGGGGTGATAGTTTTGTCTGTGCTGTTGGACTTGGCATTTGAATGTTCCCCAGGCTCATCGTCACTAGTCTTGTCCTGCTCTGGCTTCTTGAGTTTGGTTGACGGTGACATGGAGCCTCTGGGTTCCTCCTCTGAGGTGTCCACCCCAGAACAGGTCGCTGTGAGTGGAGGTTTTTGAGAAGTTGGAGGCTCTGGGATGGAAATCGTAAGAGGTGGAGAAGGAGATGGAGAAGACGGAAGCCTGTCAATCTCTCTCATCCCTGGCTCTTCAGGTGTGGACATATGGGATTGGTAGTGGCTCCAGAGACGGAAGTTGGTCCTGAACGCTTTATGACATATGTGGCAGATGAAGGGTTTGATATGGCAAAGCAGTTCCTGATGTCGTTCCAGGTCTTTGTGGGTGCTGAAAAGCTTTCCACACTTTTCACAAGGCCAAACGCCCGGTTCCTCGGATCCGGTGCTCACGTTATCCTTGGCTGATACTGCTTCTTCTTGAGGTTCCTCTTTGACCTGCAGCTCCCCTTGACCGTGAGCGCTCAAGTCCTCTGGGACATAAGACGATGAGTCTTCAGAATCATAGATGGGTGGAACAGATGAGTCGCTGTACACTGCTTCCTCTCTGGGGTCACGTATCAACTCCTGAGAAGAGGGAGGAACTCCGAACACATTGGATGATTCGTCGTGATTGCTCTCCTGGAGGCCGAGAGTCAACTGCTCCTTTACACTCATCATGTTGTGATTGTGAACTTCCACCTGATGACGCCAAATGCTGAAAGAGGACTTAAACGTGCGCATACATTCAAGGCAGGTTAGCTTTTTGTACTTGCAGTGAGCTTCATGGTCTTTCTTGACGACTGTGTTGGAGAATCGAAGTCCACAGTATGGGCAGACTGTAGCATACCTGCAAGCTCTCTCATGGTCTTCTAATTCAGGCAAAGAGGGCAGCTTCTCATTGCAGAGCCGGCAAGAAAATACGTCCTTATCTTGGCTTTCTTTAAGATGTGCCAACTGCTGCTGCTGCTTGTATTGAAGGTCTCTCTCAGCATCCGTGTCAAGGTTAGCAGGCTCAGCGGAGTGTCCCTTCATGTGTAGCTTTAAGTGTGACTGGAAAAAAAACATTTTGCCACAGTAGGGGCATCCGTATGACCTTGATCGCCTGCTTTTCCTGCCAAAGGGTTGTGACTGCAGGCCTTGCTTGGTTCTCCTGAGCTTCATAATCAAGGCCTTCTTTATCTCCCGCTCTCGGACTATATCGATTAGTTTCCTCTGAAACTTCTCATCCAGGACCGAATAGGAACTGGAGGAGGGTGCAGGATTTTGCACCACACCATGCTGGGTTTGGCAGTGAGTCCAGACCTTGAAGTTTGTATGAAAGCGCTTATGGCAGATGTCGCAAGCATACGGCTTCTCTGGGTTGTGGTACATGTTTACGTGGCGATACAGACCCGCATTGGACCTGAAAACCTTCAGGCAATTCCAGCACTTAAACATTTTGTTTGGCCGAAGTTCTCCAGGTTCCTCGTTACTAGTGTCCATGTTGGAATTGTAAGGTACCTCATCAAACGTGCTTTCCTGATGCAACAGATGATGCTCATTAACAGGCCTGGATCTCTTAAAGGGCATATAACTACCATCTATCTTACTCTTCCTCTTCATCGAGGGAGTAAAATACCCCCTAGGACCTTCATCGTAGTTTGCCTGAAAGTCTTTGAAATTTACCGGCAGGTTGTCTCCAACAGTAATGCGAACAATTTCAGAAGGGTCGGCAAGGGGACTGCTGGGCTCTGCTTTGATTCTGAGTTGAGTTGTTTGAGTGCCGTCCATCTCATACGCATTTTGTTGTCTCGACCTGAGAAGAAGTGGCATATCTTTTGACACCCGGTCCTCATTTTCAGGGGATGGTGACCTAGCTGTTGTGGCCATTAACTTGACCACAGACTGTTCTCGACTTTGTGAGTCCTTTAGCTCCAGAGCTGGAGAAAAAACAGGAACTGGACTATCCATAGACAATGATCTGCGTAGCAGACTTTTAATAAGTGGCCCACTTCGGTCAACAGTTTGGTTGCGTGGGCCATGTTGCTCACCCACTGGTCTGGAATCATGAGATGCATCCATTCTGCCATTGAAGGTGGTGTCAGTTTGATCTGATTGTAGGCTAGCATGCTGTACAGACTCACTGAATGACACTGATGATGTTAGTTGCGGCCTCGTAGATGGCGATCGGTATTCAGTTCGATGTCTCAGTATGGATGTTGGAGAGGAGATTATAGATCTGCAGTCACCCTCAACTGTGTTTTTGTTTAAATTTCTGCTGTTGGAGGTACTGTTTGATTCTTTTTCATTTGGTCTGATGTGTCCTGAGGATTGGGTCTGATCACTGAAATTGTGTGTGAGCGAGGGTTGCTCTGTGACCTGTTTAAACGGTTTTCCCTGAAGACTCAAACTTTTCCTTGGAAACATTTCCATGTTAGGCTGCTCACCCTGACTTTGATGTACAATAACACTTCTCTTTTGAAAAGCACCATCCTCCTCCTCAGAGAGCAACATTTGTTTTCTCGACACACAGTATGACGCCTGAGGTCTTATAGACATGATGTTAGTTAGAAATGGAATGCCGAGGCTATAGCCCAGCTCCTGTATTGCTGCCAGACTGCATTTCTCCACAAACAGAGATGATGAGTAGATGTAGTTTAGCACAATCTCAAAAGCATCAGGCTCACAGAAGTCAAGTTGAACAATGGAGCGGTTCTCCGAGTCCCTTCTGGAAAACAGAGACTGGAAATACTCACTGCAGGCTGCAAGGATGCTTTTATGGGCCTGGTACTGTTGATCACCCACTAACAACACAACATCACAGAGCTGACCCATCAACCGCTGCTCATTGAGGGCACCCAGCAATGAAATACCATGGGCAGGGTTACAGTAGTGCCCCAGGCTCTCCATTTTGGCTTTGAAGGAGAATAAAAGAGAAGACAAATTTAGTGACATTGCAAATTCGTTACAACAGTACATCAGTACATCAAAATAATCTTGGTAATACTTTCATTCATTAACATTACTTAATGCACAAGGTATCATAAACTACAAATGGACAGCGATTTTTTTTGTCATTTATTTATGTTCATGTTCATTTATAAATACACTGTTTATCCATTGTTCATTAATGTTCACGCTGGTAAGACTTTACAATAAGGTCTCATTAAATATTCTTAATATTTAGCCTTCCAATATTGTCTTGAATAATAAAGCACCTTGGAGTTGAGGTTGAGAACCACTGCATTACAGTATACACTCCTGGGCAAAAAAAGAAAACAAAACAAAGGGCCAAGCCCAAAAGGGCCAAGCCCAAAATGGCGAAACATTAAGCTTTTAATTGTCTTAACCACAAATTATTGTTCAGGAAATTAGCTAAATTTAAGTGCACTACTACTTTTTTAATGCACTACTTAAAAAAACCATTGCGGTCTCAGAAAATGAAGTTTTTGGCAGAATATGGGAAGTTTGATTTAGAGACTGTGGTTCAGCAGTTGTGTGGAGTGATGAATCACAATGAAACACGAGTTGCATAGTGATGCTCCAGAGTGGTGCCTTCAAAAATCTGCTGAGAAATATAATAAATGCATCTCTACCACAGTGAAGCATGGAGGAAGAGCTGTCATTGTCTGCAGAGCCTTTTTAGCTGCTGGGATTGTTGAGATACTTCACTGTGAAAAGTAATTTAATGCTTTGGAATACAGGAGAATATTGCAGAATGGCTTGCTTCCCAGAAATTAAAAGTTGTTATCTAAAGAGTAACGATCAGATGTTATTTCTCAACAAGACAATGCTCCTGCACAAATTGCAAAGACAACCAAGAAGTGGCTTGAGAACAAGTCCATCGGGCTCATGTTTTGACCTGGTCAGAGTCCAGATTTGAACCCTATAGTGAATATATAGATTGGTCTCACATTAAACTCAAACAAACTGGGAGAAGTTTTTCAACTACTCATGAACTGTTTAAAGCTATTAACATTGACTCTTCTTCCTGTAAAAATCTGTCTGCAAGTTGGGGAAGGCTATTCCATGCTAAGTTACTTTATCTACAGTGTTTCTGCAATTCTTGCTAATTTCCTGACCAGTGATTTGTGATTAAAATGGTTAAGACAATTAAAATACCACAAATATTTTAGTTTAGCCCATTAGTAGTGGCCAAAAATTATGCCAGGAGGGGATATTTATTTTTAATGTCCCAACACATTTGATTAAACAAAAAAGAAGAAAAAAAAAAAGAGGAAAATATTTTGTATTTAAAAATAATATAAATATATATATATATATATATATATATATATATATATATCTTTTTTTTTTTTTTTTTTTTTTTGATAGAAGAACAAAACACTAAACTTGGCTAAGGTATTTAAATTAGCCTATTTGGCAAAACAAATAAAAAAATGCAAACTACAGCTACAGGTTCTAGCTTATTTTAATATGCTAAAAAAAAGAATGCATAGAAAAAAAAAACATTGACTACTACAACATAATCAGTTATGAATATTTCATTGGTTCTTCTCTTGTTTTTTCATGTGTTCATAATTTCTTTGTTTGAGAGCATGGCCAAAAATTATGTCTGCATAATTTGGTGTGTTTCCTTGCATTATCACAAATAAAACAATTGACTCCAAGCACAACTATGCAATGTTTACACATTTTAGTAATATTTGAATAAAGGGGGAAGTTGAAAAATCTCCTAGGCCAGACACCACTTTTGGCCATTGTAAAATAAAATAAAATAAAATAAAAATAAAAAATTGGAGCAACATATACACTGTGCAACATTTTGCCTGATTGGAAACATAAATTTATTATGAAATAAAACACTGTTGTTGCGTAAAAGAAAAAATCATGTCTGCAAACACAAACAGAGAGAGAAAAAAAAGCATAATGATCTATTTTGCACGAGATAAACAAGAACTTTTAATTGAAAAATTTGAATCTGTTAAATTACATGTTACCATAAAAGATTTCAACAAGCAAATAAAAGTCAGAAATGCAGTAACCGGGCCTGCCCAGTGTCTACGCATGCGCACAAGGACCGCTGATTACATCATGTCTAACGTTACAGTTGGTTTTACGCTGCCTAGAGTATTCGCTCATGAAAACGCGGAGTGAGTATTTTTACATTAAATGATTTCGCTAGATAATCCAACCTCTTAATCGCGAGTTCCATTTCAAATTAATCATTTGGTGATTCGCCGTTGCCAAACTGTGACCATAATTACCCAACACGTCACAAAATACAGGCAACTGGTTGCGTTTCTTTACTTTACTATTCACAAGATAGGAAATGAAACGATTATAACACGCGTCTGCGCACGCGAGACACACACACACACACACACACACACACACACACACCCTCCTCGGTCACCGACTGCGCAGACGTCGCATCCTGCACAACAGGCTGGAGCAGCCGCTTATGTCAGGAAAGAGAGAGAGCGAGAAAATCTCCTCAGCGTTACGTCAGGAAAGACAAATTTTACCAAAACAACATCCAACTACTTCAGTTAGACGGTGAAATAAAGTTGTTCAGCATTTCAACTCACCCTAGTTTGGTGGCTTTGAATGCCGCGGAGCTCCGACACTGGACTTTGTTTCAGAGTTGCGTTGAGCATGAAGCAGTCGTGATTCCATCCATCTTGTATTTGACGTCATCCCACTCTAGGGATGAGGTCATCGCTAAGAACGCTCGTCACGTGTGCTGCTCTCTGATTGGCTGCTGTATAAGCTGTGGCCTGTGGGCGTTCATGGAGGAAATGAGCGGAGGATGACGGACTGATAAACAGTTGAGTTGAGTTCGCATGCATACGCTTATTAAAGAAACAGGAAGCATTTTGTCTTTAAGGTATACATATAGAAATCAGCACTTCCAAAGAAACGTGTTGTCATTCCCCTGGAAGTGATTTGAAACAACGTGTATTTGTTACTTAATTCACTGTTTAATAATAGGTTTGTGAAAACTTTAAAGTGTATTCAAAATGAAAAATTATTTTTGCACAATGTGTTGTGTGCATTTTATTTAAAAGTGAGAGCTTTAATTGTATTGAATTGGAAAATAATTTCCATCTGATAAATAGAAATTACCCAAAAATATTATTCAAATATAATATTAATCATATTAAGTTTTCAAAATAATAGTTACAGCACGAAGAATTATGTTTTACCATTTTAATTTGCAGTATCTAACTAAACAAACTGCATTGCTCTGAAAGACTTTTTTATTATACTTAAAGTTCCTTATAGACGTGATGTATTTTTGTACTACAATATTCTGTATATGTTGCGTGCTTATCAGAGTGAATAACAAATTTCTGATTATTCTAGAAGATCTGGGTTCTTTTCCCTCTGCAACTAATTAAAATGACATGATAATAAAGTCTGTCAAAGAATCACGGACGTTGTACTCATTATATCTTCCTTGGGGAGAGTTAAATTGTGTTTACCCACAAGCAAGTTAGCTCATAATATGAAAGTGAAACTGCATGAGGAAAGTTCAACACCATCACACATAGTGATTTCTGATGTTTGTGTAGGAAGATGACATGCTCTATTTCCAGGGTTCCCATCGTTACGGAAAACCTGAAGCTATCAAGGATATTTAGAAATGTGAAGCACAGAATTGCCTCGCCTGGGCACCACAGCAAAAATGGCTGCCCACTGCTCCAGGTCTGTGTGTCCACGGTTTGCATTGTGTGTGTGTTCACTTCTCAATGCTCCTCATGTGTGTGCACTTGAATGGGTTAAATGCAGAGGACAAATTCAGAGTATGGGTTACCATACTTGGCCTCCATGTGCCACTTTCACTTAAATCAGGATTTGAAATCAGCGTGTAGTTTGGACAACATATCATTTCTGACTCAACACAGCAGGAACAGCTCACTGTTTAAAAGAAACTGCAATACAGAAACACCACATATTTTGTACTGTAATTTGATATATATTTAAACTTGATTTATTTTCCTCAGTCTATTATTTGACAAATAACGTGTTGAATTATGATCCTCTCGGTAGTTTCTCAAGCACACGGTACATTGTGCTCTCTTGCTCTCTGCATGAGAACACATTAGTCACTCAGTGAGCGCATAACACTAACATTCTTTAATTAGGCAATTTTTCACACCACATTTATTAGCTGCTAGATTTATCCAAATGCCAGGCTGGCTGCTGATAATCTGGTGTCCGTATGTGTGCGTCTGTGTATTTATGACTTGTAGTATGTTCTCATAGGCTAAGTATTATGTGCACTGCTAATTCTAACTAAGCTGGTTCAGTCACAGCACAATTTTAACCAGGAAGAAAATATCATGAAGCAAAAAGCCTTTTGTAGTTCAACAAGTGTGAGCTTAGAGGTTTGCAAAAGTGTGTAAAATCACCATGGTGACACATGAAGAGCATCATTAGGGAATTTTCTCACCATTAACTCAAATAAAGCCTATTGCCATGACTAAAATGTCTGATAAGACTAAAATCAAACCACATTTAGTCATTCTTGTTTATAATAAGCAGCATTTTAATTCCCACTACCAGCCCACAAAGGTAAATTGTCAATATCACATATTACACCAAGGTTACAGTGAAATGTTTTTAAAAATGCCACTAATTTTCCACTGTTGTTACAGGAGTCACCTGTACAGAGCAATTAGAACAGACTCAAGGGAGTTAATGGGCGTCTGTGGAGAGCAGTGGGAGAGGGGCAAGAAGAAGGGTTTGCTTCCAACAGTGTATGTGGAGCTCATAGAGTAACCTGTTCTGTTCACAATGACTGGTTTTTAAAAACGAGAAGCAAGAATTTGGCAAATCAGGAGTCAAAATGCATTGGGTCGTTGCTACCTGGTTAATCACATCTCTCCTTGGCCTTGGAATGGGGCATAATACTTTATTTGAAGGTAGGAAAAATCTGCTTATGTTATCCAAATATGTTTCATTTCAGTATCAAAACTGTGTCAGATGTTTTCCTAAAATTTCCAATAGAAATGAAAATGAGACATACAGGGAAAGTATCTAAAATGAATGTGGATAAAAGTAGAGGTTTTGATGAGAAAGTTTATAATGAAATCTCGGACATTTGATTTCATACTTTGGTATCTTGGCAAACCAGAGCAATAGTTTCACCTCTGAACTTCTTAAGGAGATTTCTTTCTCCCAAAAAAAAATTAAATAAAAAAATCACACACACAAATTTTTTTTTATTGAATCAGCTGGAAAGTTCTCCATTTATAAACTTCCCATTCCCACTACATTTAATCTCATTGATTTTTCTTTTCCGGAGGGATGTTGTCTATAAATATGAATCTCTTTTAAATCTTTTTATATATGTACAAACCAGTTAGAAATATTACTACAATTGGGACATATTATTACAATTTCAAATAAATGCAAATACATTTTTTAAAAACTTTTTTTATTCATTAAAGAATCCTGAAAAAATGTATTATGGTTTCCACAAAACTATCAAAAAGCACAACACAATGTTTTCAACATTATTAATAAAAATAAATGTTTGTTGAGCACCAAATCAGCATATTAGAGTGATTTCCGAAGGATCACGTGACAATGACGACTGTAGTAATGGCTATAAGATTGTAAAATTAGTAAATTCCAGACAATTTAGAATTTCTTTCATTTTTCAGGATATGACCGGACTCTGTCAGGTTATCATCTGTGTAACGTGACTGAGCATGTTTCGGTGACCAATGTGATCTCCTATCCAACCTCGTACACCCAGAGGAGACCGTGTGGTGGGTGGCTGCCATGGGCAATGTGTGATGTCATGGTTTATAAGACAGAATACAAAACACAGGTGTATAACATGTCCAAACAGGTCATGAAATGCTGTCACGGCTACGAACAAGTTGGGAGTTACTGTGCCTTGTGTGAGTATTTTAAAAAAAAATGATTTGATATAGATTGTAAAATTGTCCCAGGAAAGAGAAGCGATGCTGCGGATTGTCTTAATCAGCATTTAAAGTATTATTGTAGCCTTTTTTGTTTTCCTTTTTTTTTACCGTAAAAGTATTTTTATTTATTGATATTGTCATTATCTTAGCCTTGAACAGAAGTGCAGAATTCACATCTAAGCCAGGACTGTGTCCCTCAACAAGTGTGACAAGGTCTCTGTGGAATAATTCAAACTCCTCTGGCTCCATGTGCAAGTGGGACATAGATTGTCCTCAGTGGAAAAAATGCTGTCAGACAGAAAACATCTCCAACATCTATCAGTGCTCAGACCCAGTACCACCAGGTATACACAATCCCATACACTGCATTCCAGAATTCTTATAGGCACATTGTTAAATAACATTCAATAAGTTTAAAATGTCCATTTGTCCTCAAGCCAACAGAACCTGCTTCAATGTGACAATAACAGTTAAGACAAGCTTTCAGCTAGTAACTATGGACAAAGGTCTCTTCAACCACACCAGACTACTGCACTCCGTGGTTTGTAATCATCGGTCTATCATTCAATTACATTATGTAGTTGAGCTCCCTACCTAGGCAGCATACTTGGAGAAAACATTACATTTTGAAATAGCCCATAGGCTTTGTCTAGTGGCTATGTTGATCTGCAGAGATGTAACAGCTGGTTCTTTTCGTAGGTAACTGGCGCTCTGGGAACTGCTGAAATTTCTGTGCATCATGTCCGGTCATGGTCAGCAGGGCCCTTCACAACCTCTTCATCACTGCTGGTTTGTTCTACTAATGTCTTATTTCAAGAAGATATCTCTACAAGACTGGGTTGGTTGGGAAACATTGAGGAGGTGACTAGTGTGGTGGTCCAAGGTACGACAAGTAGGGAGCGTGATTGGCATTTCATATGATTCATTTAGTCAAGAATGACAAAATGTGCTTTTAATGTGAATAGTAACATATTTCAATGTTTGATATTTTTGAATACATTTGTATTGTGTTGAGTCGCCACTTGATGTCTAATGTACAATCCAATAAACATAGCCATTATGTCTTTATGACTGTTCATAACTTTTTAAAGTCAGTTACATAGCTAGATTGGCCTAGTTTGGTACCCAAAGTAAGATTGAATACCCCTAACTAACTGCTAGTTGGTCATACTAGTTCTTAAAGTCCCCCTGTAGTCAATCATTTGTTCCCTTAAAACTCACCTTTGATCACCAAAATTACATATTAATCGTTTTTCCTTGAAAAAAGTCGTCATGCCTTAAAATAGCTTGAATGTAAAACACTACACCCTTGCCTCTTTTAGTCTACGCGTTCTATGAATATGCAAATTAGCCCCGCCCCCCACTCACACCAGCTCCACTCGTTGACGATCACACGTTGACATGATTGGTTACAAGGTAGTTTGTGACGTCAGAAACACCAGCGATTTCAAACCGCCAATGAAACTGTCTTTGGCTCACTGCAGTTTTAAGGAGAAAATCCTCAGCAATGGTGTTGACTTATGAATTTGCACATGGTTTGTCTTAAAGCATATTAAAAACACCACATAGACATATAAACAACATTAAAAGCTTGATTTTCACCACAGGGGGACTTTAAGACACAGTCTTAACAAAATGGCTGTAGGTTTTGGGAACCACTGATCTATATTAACTAACTTTTATGTAATAATTACAGCTTGTCCATTATCTTGATGAATACAAACACACTCATGGATACATTATCATTTCCTACACAGATGTGGATGAATGTGCAGTTCCGGAATTGAACAGTTGTTCTCCACAAGCACACTGCATGAATTCACAAGGATCTTATTCATGTGCCTGTCATCATGGGTATCATGACCGCAATCCTTCACAGCCAGGAACAGATTGCATGGGTAAGAAAGGACAATCATTCAATCAACCACATAAAGCTACCTGACGAAGACTAAAAGGGTTGAAACGTTTTTATTTGTATTAAAATAGAGTTTGAGAGCTCTAGCCGTTTCCTTCTTTTGCTTTTCTGAAGGCCTTCTTGGATGTTTTTGGTCACACACCTGTTTTTTAAAGGTGCACACACCATTTTGTTTTGTTTATGAAGCCCCATAATTCTGAAAGGACCAAAAATCCAGTTAAGTGTTTTTTTGTTTTTTGTTTTTTTTCTAATGCAGCCTCCACCACTATGCAACCTTTCACGAACAGCACTACTCCATCCTCGATTACTCACCCCCCGCCAGGTACACTTGGAATAAGTTCTGCTTTTCTCCAACTCTGTCAAAAATGATCAGTTATGATGCACATTTTCATCAAGAATCACTTCGAATCTAGTTTGTGCTGCTTTCCCTTCTTTTTTAAGGTAATAGAACAATCACTGATGGAGAACAAATGAGTCCCATCCCCACTGGACCAATCTGGACATCCACTGCTGATCCCTCTTCACGTTCAAACAATCCTTCCATCAGCCAACCACCTTCTACATGCGGTGTGTAATGCAAAAATGCCAAGTACACATACAGGCAGAGGACATTTTGTTAATAAATTTTAAGTGGCACAGTATACGTGATTCTTGGATCAAGTAAATAATGCTGAAAAAACAGACCGACAGAAAACAAATGGCTTTGTGGTTTAGTCCCATTTGCCCTGTTTCCAGCATGCACTGGGGTGTGAATAATTAACATGGTTGCATTGTTTTATTTGCAGGTTTTATATTCATTTGTGTTGTCGATTATATCATCATGAGATGATACATAATAATTAACCATTTAAAACCATGTAAATAAAGAAAGACTTTTGTGCAGGTTTAATAAGAGAATCTAAGAAATCTCCTTAAAGAGGTCGTCTCTAAATCTGTCTAGATCTAAATTGGTATAATGTTTATCAAATTTTAAGTCATGGTAAATCTGTGTTTAGAATTGGTCTGAATCAGTTATTAATGGAAACTCATTGTTCAAAAATCGCTTTTGTTAAAACGAATGTCTTTGAACCCCCCTCATTTTCATACACTGCATGTGTAGCCTGTTTTGACTTGTATAGCTATCCAAATACTAACTTCTTTTTCTTTGTTAAGACTACATACCTGAGATCGCCAGTCTGTTCTCTTATGACGTAAATGCATCAACCTTTCATGTGGCATGGACCACCAACAACCAAACTGGGGTCACTTTCCACCTGGTTCTGCTACAAGGGACCACTGTGCTGGAAAACATATCGCATGTGGAGAACTTTAACTGGATGTTCAATAGCCTGAATCCTGCGGTTCTTTATACTGTACGTGTCACTCCATTTGTCTGTGGTAACCAGGGAAACTCCAAGGAGATCAAAGTGAGAACAGGCAAGTATAGCATTGGGTTAATTAGTATTAAGTGCTTAATGTGTAATTTATGTATAATTTTAGACTTTCTTTATTACAAATTCAGACTATAATAATACTCTGGATTTTAGATTCCTGAAGTTTATGCAGTATATTACGGTGTCAGCATGATAAAATGTGCTCACATTAAGGTAACTAAATACTGTGTTTTCTTTAGATGGACAGTCACTTCTAGCTACGGCCCGTTTGACAAACATGAACTATACAGAGGCCTTGAGTGACCCAGACAGTGATGCATATAAGGAGTTCTGTAGAAGTGTCATAGAGGAGGTTTGATGGATTCCATATTTATCTAAACACATGATTAAAAATGTATCAACATAATACTTTAAGCTTGACATAAAATACACTCTTCAATCATCCAGAAAAAAAAAAAAAAAATTGGTAAACTTGATGTTATTAGAGCTATTGCACATCCTTAAGGTTTGATATTATTATTATTAAACACCGTCCTGTACATTTAGACATGAATGAAACCATAAATTATGCAACTAATTGAAGGAAAGGTGACTTACAATTTTCACCTGGAAACAGTAAAATCCTCCATATTTACGTTGAAGGCAATGGGGCTACAGACTGTCCATGCACACTGAGTCCGAAATTTTCGAATGCGTTTTTTCGTATTCGTCATTTGGTGGCTCTGAATTGTCAAAACACCTCTAAAAATGCTTGCTAGGGATGCGATAAACGCAGAAAATGGAACCCGTTCCAAATTTTTTTATGATGGACTAAAGTTTCGGAGGCAGTGTGTAAACGTGTAAAATTTATTTTTTAACGTGCAAAAATTTGGTTTGAGAATTTTGGACCTTAAGTCTACAAATAATCGTGATTATGATTACTGCTGCCTCTTTTTGTGAAAAGTGTTGATTCACCTTTACCTCAAAGGTTTCTATTTACAATTTTCTTCAGCAATGAGCACTGTAACCAATCACAGACTAGCACATAAAATCAATGTCCAGAGGCACAGAAGAAATATGCAAATTTTTGCTCTAATTATATCGAAAAATGTGTAGACACAATGTAAATACGAGATTCAATGTGGAGTATACTGTAGTCAACTTCATTGATTTACAGCGGGTGGAGCTTGATGTCCAGTTCCCCCTCGCTGGACTTAATGGAACGGTTGGTCCAACCACACCCTAACCCTACCGTAACCCTATAGCTAAACATAACTCCACCCATTAGGTCCACAGAGGTGGAGCTGGACTACGTCAAGCCCCACCCATTATGTCCAGAAAGGCTGCACTGAATGCCATTTGGCTCTGCAGTGAGCACCACTTGGACCTAAATGTGACTATGAAATCATTGAGACTTGGTGGTGGGCTCAGTCAGCAAACACTTTAGCAACTACATAGCAACACCTTGGCAACCACCCCGCAACACCCTAGTGTTTTGCATGGGCAAGCACTCACATTTTCATCAAATAATGCAAAAATCTTTTTAACAAAAATCTTTTGTTTTAAGCTATATGATTCATAATAACCAAGATCAATTTAAAAAATGTGTTGATTCTCTTTCAAATGTGTCTGCAGATTCTTTTGCACTTGCCTCCAGAGACCCGTGCACTAGTCAACTCTAGGCAGGTCATAATCCAGATCACATCCCTCTCAGCTGGCAGTGTAATCGTGAACTTCTCCATCACTTTTCAACCCAGCAGCAACCTGACCATGTATAGCATGTCCAAAGATTTTATTGCATCTTTACAAAAAAGCTCTAACTACACAGTAGACAGTATATACACAGAAGGTACGGGTTATTCTTTCATGTATTAAATAATTAAATAAGTTATTACTAAACATTAAATGAAGTTTGATGTTGGAACTGTTTCCACTCTTGTTAATGATGTGACATGTTGACTTGAGATGTGATTGATCTCTTGTTATTTATAGATTTAAATGAGTGTTTGACAGCTGAGGCAGACTGCTCTCCGTGGGCTTCCTGTGAAAACACAAATGGCTCATACACCTGTGCCTGTTGGTCTGGATACACAGATTCCAGCCCCAGTAGACCAGGACGCAGCTGTGCAGGTACATGCTGTATAATGTTACTGTTGAGAGATTTCATTAGAATGTCACGCCTTTAATTGAGATAAACAGAAGTCAATCATGACATGTACAGATACTTGTGACTAAAAATTACAGTATGGATGTGGTATACTGCAGCAATAGAGTGCCACAGTGATGACGTATTTTTGTAGGCCAACTCAGAATTTAGCATCACCCAGGTTGATCCCTTGACAAAAACCCAATAAGATTTTCCCATTGGCTTTTGAATTATTGCAAAAAACAAGCTGCTTGACCAACAAAAGTTTATCATTAAAGTTCATCATGATAATCTTCACAAATGAACTTTTATGAATTTTAAAGCATAACTACATTACAATTTATAGAGTTAAAAAACTAATTGTAGGCTTTAAAGAAACTATACCACAGTCACATGACTTCAACGTCACCAGCATTAAGCTTTCAATAACTCTTTCAGTCTGTACTTAAAAAAAAAAATCTCTTAAATTGAGTTAGAATAGTTACAAAAGTGCAATTATAAATTGTAGTAGTGAGTAGACAAGTTTACCTGTTCGATGTGATGACGTTTAGTGTCCTTTGTAGTCCCATTAAGCCACTTATTAGCAATTGCCTTTTCAAGACAAGTAACATCTTTGAAAAAAAATCACTAGGATTTTTTTTCACTGATTTATTTTAATGCTGTAGAACAAAACTTGAAAATATCTTAAGCCTGTGTTAATTACAGACCTTATTTCAGGCATTTAACCCACTCAATAAAACCATTGACTTCAGGACAACAGAACCGGAAATGCTAAAATGCTAATTGCTAACTTGTTTCTGGGTTTTGGTCTACAAAATATGTCATCCCTGAAGCACTCTATTAGCAAGTGACAACAATCCAATCAATTCTAAGTGGATACAATCAAGTCCTCCCTACATTTTTTTCTATTTCAAAAAGCAGTTTCAATCGAACAGCTATTTTATTCAGATATACTGTATCTGTTATTATATTCTCTTCTGTGTTTCTTCCTGTTCATGACATAGCTTCACCTAACGCCACAACCGTTAATCCCACCACAAACTATCCTGGAGTTTCTTCAAATTCCACTGTCACGGACACTACAACGTATATTACAAAAACTACGCTTGGAAACCTATCTATGAGCAGTACAATGAGCACAGCTCATGTTCAGAGCACCGCCAAAACAACAGTGTCTTCGACTTCCACAACTAACAGACTCACAACAATGCCAGCAAACATTACTACAACAATACTCGCACACATTACACCAAACATTCAAATCCATTTGATCTCAAATGTAGCTGTTGAGTGCAGCCTAGGGTATATATCAGTCTTCATAAGGCGAGATGTCTTCATGGCCTACAACATCCCAGAGATTGCCCTGTACCTCGGTAAACAAGAATGTGTTCTCAACGAAAGAAATGGATCCCATGCGTGGGTCACTACAGCTTGGGATAAGTGTGGTATTACACTACAGCATGTAAGTCCTCCAGTATCATTTAACTCTATACATTGAGTTTATATCAGTGCAACTTTAGTATCATTATCAAGATAATATTGTAGTATTTATTAATACCTTGGATTGTTTTTTCTTTTTCCATATTCATTTTCATTTTAATTTATTTTTTATTTTAATGTTTTTTATGTGTAGCCTATTTGTTTTTTATTTCAGTTTTAGTTATTTTATTATATAAAGTTAAGCCAGTTTTATTATACAATAAGTTGACATGCACTTGACATCCCGTAACAGACATTCTTCTGCCTATAAGAGTATTAATTTTAGTAGACTGTCTGATTAATATCTGCCAACACTTTATTTTGATGATCCCCCAACAGACATTCTTCTTAACTAACTTTGGCAAGTGCCTGTCAACTTTTCTGTTGCTAACCCTTTCCATAACAGTCTACTAGTTAGTTGTGGAGCTCCACGATTAATCGTTAAAAGATCATAATCTCGATTTTAACACCCACGCGAACTCATTCCTACAAAACGATTCTCCCGTGTATATTATACCTTTGAAAAAAGCACAGCGGAACATTCAAATCTGCGTTCGTGCTGCCTGAGTCAGAAAGAGCAGATGGCATGTAGGTATTAACACCTAGTAGCCTATATGAAACAGACAAATATTCATATTATCACAGAAGAACTGGGATAAACGTTTATAGTTCGGATATAAACATTGATGTCTATGGAAGCGATAAAAATAGAGCAGCCTAGCCTAAATCACCTTTAACATGGCCTTTCAAATAACGACTGTATAGATTACATCGTTACGCCAGTAGGTGGCGACAAGTAGTCTCATGTAGTCAGACCTTAGTAATGTTCAAACCAGAGTCAGACAAAATGGAGAGACTCAAGAAGAAGTGACAACATGTAGAAAACATTTCTGAATGGTTAGTTGATGAATTTATGTAGCTTATGTGTAGTTATCTTCTAGTCATTGATTAGCATATTCTGTCTTGATAATCTATAAATCATCTTCTGGGGGCAGGGTTTATGTACATTTTAGGGTTAGTGATGTCACTAACTCGGGAGGAATGTCGTGTAGTCCCTACCAGCCGTTTGTTGTAGTTCTTAAAAAGCAATTTCTTTAAAAGAAAATATCTCCCTTTGCTTTGAACTTTGAGCGTCGTAACTTTGCAGATGTTGTTTCTGATCAAACAGCAACATTACACACTAACTAAAGTGAAAAGTCAGAAAAGTGAAATCGTAATCAACCACCCCTTTAAAACTTAATTTTGGAAAAATACTTTGTAATACAAATCTTTATATTATTAACTAGCTTTTTATTAATGCAATACAGTGAATGACAGCCGTCTGCGGTCTCCCATGGCTTACATTATTGTCAGTTTAATGTTAGTGATTAATTTACAGCAAAACAAAAGATAACATCTATGCTTTCATGTCCGAAAACATTATTTTTGTCCTACATTTCATAATAAAATGAAAAGCTCAGTACCGACTAATTTTCATTCCGTTTATTTTCGTGAATTTAAATGTGTGCAAAGGATTGTGGGTGATTTAAAGGTGCTCTAAGCGATCCCGGGAGTTGTAACTTCTTGTTGACATTCGAATTGTTGTCAAACAAAACGGAGGCTAGCTAGACCCTCCCTCCTCCTCATCCCGTCTCCTCCCTCCTCCCCTCCCTTCCGACATAAAGGAAAGTCAAAATAGTCACTACAAACAAAGTTAAGTTTTACTGATACTTCATTCAATGTGTAATGTCGCCAAGTTAGATAAATGCTTTTATATATTACAGAACAGAATGCAGAAAAAGAGAAACATTATCTTAATCGTTTCGCCACCTGAGGTTATAACTATAACTAATAGCTCCCATACAAGGACGCAATAATAGCAAGATAACGTTAGCTTCGCGTTTCCCAGTGAGCATAAACAACGGCAGCGGCGTAAACAAATTTATTCAAAGTTGTCAATAGCCTATAAATGAACATTCAAATTCATAACAAACCGTGGGTGAAAACAGTCATTCACACAAATTGTCGCCCTATTGTGAATTTGCTTGATCATTTACAATAGAGATTGATCGCTGCTAGAAACATACATGTTGTTCACCAAAGTTAACGCTGACTGCATAGTTCTAGCTAATTACATTCTTGTGTTGGTTTGGCGAACATGAACGTCAGTTTAGAAAGAAAAATGGATTTACCTGTTCTGCAAAAACAGAGCAACTATGTCGGATTGGAAGCCCTTCTTCAAGGGTCAACAACGTTTGTATTTTCTTAGAAAGCTTAATTATTTTAATGTTGATAATAAAATGTTGACTCTTTTTTATAAGTCCTTTATTGAGAGTATTCTCTCCTGCATAGTATGCTGGTATGGACATTCAAAAATCACCCATAGGAACAAATTGGGGAAGATTGTTAAAACCTGTGGAAAAATCATTGGGAAACAACAGGTAGACCTGTACCAACTATACCTGATGAGATTGGCACAGAAGGCAGACAAGGTTTGCATGGATAAAACCCATCCACTTTCAGTGGAGTTTAAGCTTCTCCCTTCAGGTCGTAGATATAGATACCCCAAAGTTAGAACCAATCGAGCAAAAAACTCATTCATTCCCATGGCAATAACCCAATCAAATAAGGTGTGGGGAGGGGTATGACTTGAGAATATATGTGAAGTAATGTGAAGTAGTTTTTATTTATTTATGATATTGTGCATGTGGATAATGTTTATGTTGTGGATTATGTGTCAATATGTCTGTACTGTACAACAAATTGCCTCTCTGAGGACATTAAAGTTTTCTAAGTCTAAGTCTAAGTCTGCCGGCGGAGTTCTCGCCACCTTTCGAAGGTTTTTCCGATGTAAATTCGGGACTTCACGCGTTCCTTATCCTTGTCCCTCTTCTTTGCAATTTGTTCATCGAAACGTCGTCTCTTTGGTCGTGTGTCGGCCATAATTCAAACTTCCCTCTTCATGCTTCTCTCTCCTCCAAACACCCCCTTCATGTGTACGCGCACTAACCCCCCCAAACCCCACCCTCCAATGCTTCTTGTCGGTCATTGGCTGGAGCACTGTTTGTTATGTTTTGTGGTGCGGGTGAGCCCAGTTTGTTTTTGTTGCCGTTTGTGGAGCCTGTGGTGTCTAGAGAGACCGCGTTTTTTTTACAGTGTGTTCAGGGGACAGGCAGCTAGCGGATAGTGAGGAGATGTTTGCTGTATGTGACAAAAAATGTTTGGGCCTAAAAAATGCGTCGCATCACTTAGAGCACCTTTAAGGCCACAAAGGATACATTAGATGCATCCTTCCAAACAGGCCGCGAAATGGGAATGCAATGCGAAGCGAAGACTGCCCTTATAAGGATACTTAAGATTGAGCTGGCCTTCAGCGACGTTTAGCAAATTACATGTTATTATGTTTAGTTGTCTGGTCAGAATCATGTTTGAAACAAAAAAATCGTGATTCTCAATTTATCCAGAATCGTGCAGCTCGGTGACATGTATAGGTGCAATGTTACTTATAGTCAACACAATGTTTGAAGTGCACCATCAAAATAAAGTATTAACAAGTTGTGTTATGGTTTTAGTTTTTGTTAACTATAAAAACTGGTTTATGTAGAAAATTAGTATGATAACCAATGCTTTTTTAAATTTTTTTGTCTTTCAGAACAGCACCCATAATTCATTTAATGTGACTCTATACAACAATGTGTCGGTGTCTTCTAGTGTGCATCTAGAAGTTCCCATCATCTGCACTTACCCCAGTCGCATCCTCATCTCCGCGGGATACGAACCCCCAGGGTACAGTGCTTCCATAGCAACTGTCTCTATGGAGCTTGTTTTTCTCGCTTTTCAGGCTCAGTACCCCGTCTCTTGTCACGTCAAGTACATCTAGACTCAATTTAAGGTGTTAATTATGTCAGCGTATATTAAACAACATACATTTTTCCTAAACTCAGATACCAAACTGAGACCAGATACCTAACTTAGGGGTGGAAACTCCAGATGTCCAGATCACATTTTACACCAAAATCCCCCCCCAAAAAGGAAGGAATATTTTCAAAAAGAAAATGAAGACTGTTTTAAGAACCATTAAATATATATTATTAAAAATATAATTCATGAAATTGCAAAAAATTGCATTTGGTCACAAAAGCAAAGCAGGCTTAATTTTCTTTAAGAATTTTGATTTCTGAGTGAAACTCATTTTGTCGCTACTAATAAACCCTGTCTTTTAAAGGTATTTTGATATGATCAGTGACCCAGTGGCAGGATTGGGTAGCTTCCAGGTTACAGTGCGTCTGCTGAATGGGACGTCTCCATTACCTGACAATTATGCCTTATACCCTGATGAGGAGGTCATTGTTGAGGTTGCGATCAACACTAATATCACCCAAATCAAAGTTGTCATCAGCAAGTGTTGGGTCACTTCAAGCAGCAACTCATCAGAGTCACCCAGCCAAGTGTTTCTGCTGAATGGGTAGGTACAGCTGAATAATGTCTTTCAATATGGGAATGTAAATTTTGCAATGACTATTTTAATTTGGCAAGAACTTGCAGCTTTTAAAGACACACTTCGCAGTTTCCGTTTTTCACAAACAGCGACCCCTAGAGTCGCTGTGGAGTACTTGTATTTAACGTTACTGTCGTAAATACCACTCACACAGAGCCGTCGTTTTATTTTCCTTGACTCTTCCGACCGCACTTTCTTTGTTTTCTTCGTCGACTCTGCCATGATTAACGTCTGAAATGCGTGCTAGTGTCCTCCATAGAGGCTGCTTCATATGTTGTTGATGTATGTGACATCGTCCCGTAAAGCAAGTCGTGATTATCGCGAGATTTGTTGGGGCACCACCTCTCAAAGCTGCATTGCTGGTTTGCCAGCGGCGTATAATTCGTTATAATAATTCCTTCCTTCGATTTACTAAATAGTGCGGACGATGTACTAATTTGTTCCCACGATTTCTAAATTGAGGGAACGAATTAGCAAATCGTGCGCACGATTTAGCTTACTATTGTTTTCCTGCATGTCATGTGCGGGGCTCCGTACTCGCCATCTTCGAAAAGCCAAGTCAATGTTGATTCTTGAGAATCTACTTCTACATTTCAAATACTTATATCACTGACAACAGAAGTCCGGCCAGGATATTGTCATTTAAAAGTGAAGTTGCAGCCCTCAACTGATGTTGATGTTGTCATGTTGTGTTTTGGCCTGATGCGCCACCCTCCACCTATCTACCAATCACAAAGTCAGTAGTGTTTCGGCATCCGGGTTGCCAGCTCTGCTCTAGTTACCACAGCTGCAGCTACAAACAGCCTATCTGGCAACCTCGAGTCAGGGGGGAGGGGATACACCGCTCTGCAGTAATTTGAATTTGTGCGTCGTCAGTAGTTCACGGGCAGAACTTTCCACTCCCATCGGCGCTTCTTTTGGAAATTGCGCTCTTATGGCGCGTTTCCACTGAGCAGTACAGTACGGTACGGTACAGTACGGTACGGTTCGGGTCTGTTAACCATGATCTGGCTAGCGTTTCCACTGCCAACAGTACCCTTACTTGATGGGCGTGGTGTTTCGATCGACGTCATTTTCGCGCGAAGAAGAACATAGTAAACTACAATGGATGACATATACAGCAGATCTTGTTCTTGCTCCTCGACATGTTTGTCACAAGAAGACAAGCGCCGACATTAGGCTTTTCTCAATATTAAGTACGCAAAGTTTGTACTTGCCATGTGCGACTCCTACATGCAAATGGTACAGCGCGTTCTTAAAAGGTCACTCAGCTCGCTCTGCTACTCCGGTTATCTCTGTTACTCTGTATGTACATTTTAAGCAACAATAAAACGAAATATGTTATAAAACACTACTCTGCCTCTTTTCGTTTTCATTTAAATAAATTAAACATTATAGGGACACAAATGTGGTTCATGCACAACGCATATTGATTATTCACTGCACGTTATACGTTATTCTATTTAACGTTATAACAAAACGAAATTTAAAACACAACCCTAACGTTACCTCTTTTCGTTTAAATAATACAAATAATTACACATATTACAGGCAATATATGCATTTGTACAAATGTTGCAATAAACATCAGTGTTAATCTTGTAATAAGAAAATGACAAGAAACCATATTTCTTTTTGTAAAATTTCAGTTTTATCAATAATAGCCAATATAAAAGTTTAAGTAAAAGGTACAAGAAGCTATACAATAAGAAATAAAGCAAACAATTCAGTCAAATGTCCAAATGCTGCGCTCTAATCTAACATTACAACAGTAAAGTTAAATACAAATAGCCTATAATATGAAACTAAACTTAGCCCTCGGCCAAAACGATTGACAGGGAACGAATTATATATTCACGAGACCAAAGATCGCCCGTTAGGTCTGCACAAGACGAATTATTATATCTCATGTTTAACCACTACCGTCGGAGTCATCGGCGAACGTCAGAAGAACTTAGCCGAGGAAAGGCTCATCCAGCCGGGAAACATGAGCGCCGAGCGCCCGCTGATCGCATGGATCTCACAACCGGGGAAAAACAAATAATCTTTATAAATAAACCACAGATTTGAGCTTTAAACAACTACATTCTCGCCTGAAAAACTCTTAAAATTACATTTCGTGACACAGTAACAGTAGTATTATATTAAACTGTATATTAAAAAATGGCGCTTCTTATGTTGTCATTCCCCTCGTCGTAGCACGCGCAAGTGACGATTCTCTGTCAACCAATCAACGTCCTGCAGTGAGTCTAGCTCCACCTTTTAGTACCGTACCACTGTGCTAGGTACCCCAACGGAAGGGTACCCAAAAAGTGGTACGGTACGGTTCGGCTTTTTGGTACCATTCTCAACTTTTGGCAGTGGAAACGCAAATAAAAGGGTACCGACCCGTACCGTACCGTACTGTACCGCTCGGTGGAAACGCGCCATTACACTAATTTGCCCTGTTTAGTAAATCTGGCTTTTAGAGCCATGTCAACCTTTCTCGCTCGCTGTGACAACTAAACTGTGCCACTCGGAGCAACTTTTCTCTATTTACGGATATAACAAGAAACGCAATGGCGAGTGACGTATGTAGGCTATGCATTTTCCCACGAAAACCGTCCCGCTAGGTCTAAGGGGTCGCCGTTTACACGGCACCGTTTTCAACTAAAATCGTACAGTAAAACTTTTTATGTGTTTGGCCACTCATTTACACGATACCGTTATCGTCTCCGTATCAACTACAAAAACACGAATTTTGTGCATGAAAAATAATTTTGAACAAAAACGTTTCATAGTGTATCTTTAAAATGAGGTTTTACCATGATATATAATCACAGGTGCTCAACTGTCAGCATTTAACTGTTCTGTTATCAGAATGCCAGTGTTCACACATCTCCTCACTGCTCCTCAGATGTGCAGTGGCAGACTCCTACACAACTGTTCTTCAGAACGGAAACAGCACTGTGTCTCTGCTGTCAGTGCAGATCTTCTCACTCGTGAATGTGGACGTCATCTACCTGCACTGCCAGATCCAGATCTGTGTTGAAATTCAGGAAAACACCTGCAGACCTGTGGGTTGAGAGCTTACATTTCATGTAATTCTTTCATATACAGTGGCCTTACAAAGCATTTGGACACTTAGGCCTCACAAACCAAGAATTAAGAATTATTTTATACTATACATTTCTGTATTCTAAGTGTCCAAATACATATTGGGACCACTATAGTTTATGCTAAATAGATAAATAATTAAATAATTGCTGTGGTTGTATTACAATTTATTTTACAAATGATTTATTTTTATTTCTGTCACATTTTGTTGTTTATTTTGTACTTTTTGGCATAAATTAAAAGAACAGCATGAGAATGGCAATGTGAGAAAGTTTAATATATATATAATCTTTTTGCAATTCATTAGGAATGTATGGGGAGGGCATACAGGGCTTCCAGCTTATTTGGATCGACACAGGCTTCCGTTGGACCCTTAAAGAGATTACGTAAAGGTAAATTCTTGAGTACTAATGAATATGAATGCTCATATAATGTCTTTATTCCTTGTATATAAGGACATAATTTCAGTTGACAAAATCATTACTAAATCTTTTTTTTCTTTTTTCTTAAAGCATCGCCCCAAACTGATACATCAGATACTCTGCAGACTATTGGATTTGTTCTACTTGGCGTTGGTGTGTTTCTATTTTCCCTGGCTGCCATCGCAGGATTGGTGTATCACAAAAGGAAAATCGGGGTCTACAACTTTAATTTCAAACCACAGCAGGAGAACTTCAGCTATAATGTTTTTAGCACGTAACTGCTCTGTAACCGTAAACTGAGGTATAATGTTATTATTGGATATTACTAATATGCCTATTACTAAATATTACACATTACTACTAATATTACTGCACTGTAAAAAAAATATTTTCATGATTTATCTCAAAATGTTTTCTTTTGTCAAATTAACTTAGATAATTTATATTGTTCAGATAACATATTTTGAATTTATGTTGATTAAACCAAAGTTCTTCATAGTATTAACTCACATTTTCAATTTCAATAAACTCAAAATTAAGGCAATCAGGTTACTTACTTTTTTAAGTTAAACCAACAATATTTTTTTTACAGTGTAGAATTGGATATTTCTAATAATTTAGCATAGAACATTAAAATGAAGAGTTTAATTTAACTATATTTTTGTACTAATTTACAAGTTACTTTAATTTAACTACTGTTTTTTTTTTTTGTCAGCACTATAAAACTTAAAACAAACTACCAAATACACAGCTTTGTCAGTGATGGCACTCTCTTAAATATGCCACTAGAGGACGCTGTTGTATTAGCGGTGCAATTTGATACCAGCTTTGGTCTGTTGTCTGCATGTGCTGTAGTGGCAGATGAAAATTTGACTTTTGTTTTATTAGTTATATTTTAAATAAATGTATACTTTACCTGTCTATTAAATGTTCTATCAAATTAGTGTTTCAGACTGTTCATTTCTTTATTAAAAAAAAGGTTTAAGGAGTGCATGTAATATGAGTAGCCTATATTATTATTATTTTTTTCTAAACCCTATGTATAACCCTACAACTCTTGGAATATATAATATATGGACCATTTTTTTAATACTTTTACGTTTTTTTTTTTTTTAAACCTTAATGCTGGCCGTGGTCGTTATTCACCGTGGAGTGCGAGCGGGACTTTTATTTTTTTAATTCTCATTTTGTGGTACGAAAAAGAAAGTAGGGCATACACAATTAGAATAACACCATGCTGAGTAAATGATTAATTCATTTTTACTTTAGAATGAACAAACCCTCTAACATTTCCTAAAAATGTAGGCCTATCTGAGACTTCGAATGCATGGAGCCTATGGGAGAGAACAAAACCTCCTTGCATTTATTGTTGGCTGATAGTCCAGGCAAAGTAACTCATTTTGGAGCCAAAAATAGAACTAATTGTAAAATAATTTTTTTTCTGCATAGATCTTTTCTATGAGGTGTCCAGAACAACATACTAAAAGTCCTAAGAAATCCTAGTTGAGGAAATATGTTAAATTCTCATCAATCCGAGATGTGTGCCAATAAGGCCAGGCAACAATACACCCCAATGGGGCTATTTTTTTTCCTTTACTCCTATCAAAATGAAACTTTACACAATGTTAGTACCCATGAAAAGTAAAAAAAAATGTACTACAAGTTTCTTTGAAAATGAATTTGAATATGCAAATGAGCAACATACTAATCGTATATACTCCCTAATGGACTTATTTTTTCCTTTACTCCTATCATAATCAAACCTCACACAGTGAAAGTATACATGAAAAGTAACATTTTTGTTTTACAAGTTTCTTTGAAAAATCTATTTTAAATATGCAAATGAGCTCAACACTAGGCCTAATTGACTTATGGCCAAGAAACCATAAAGTAACAAGTAGAAAAAACAGGGGCCAAATACACATTCATGTCCATTCAGTAAGTTAACCTATGCATAAACACGATAAATTTGAAGTCACTTGCCACACTTACCTGGGTCACTTACTACAAAAAGCCTTATATTGACCTTAAGAATTGATTGCACAATCTTGCCTCCAGTTGCTTTCTAAATTTTTTTTTTCTTTCTTCGAACAAGCCTTACCTAATGACATCCCCCCACAGATAACATCAGAAGAAAGTCAGAATAGCCATCTTAGTCATTAGTAACGTGGTGAGATAAAATTTTGGGCTGGTAGATTTACAAATGATTGGTATTGTTGGTAAGATTACGAGATTACAGGCAGAAGTGATTCTTACCAACTAAACGATTCACTCTCACACAGAAGACAGATGAAAAACCAGATAGACACACTTTCCAGACATTCCAGCTCTTTAAAATAATTTTGCCAGACACCAAAACTGCTAATGTGTATATTCAAATTCATTTCAAAAGAAACTTGTAATACAAAAAAAGTTACTTTTCATGTATACTTTTACTATGTAAAGTTTTATTGTGGTAGGAGTAAAGGAAAAAATTAAGCCTATTTGGGTGTATTTTGGGCATTTTCGATTAGTGTATAGCTCATTTGCATATTAAAATTCATTTTCAAAGAAACTTGTAATACACATTGTTTTACTTTTCATGGGTAGGCCTACTTTCATTGTGTAAAGTTTCATTTTGATAGGAGTAAAGGAAAAAAATAGCCCCATTGGGGTGTATTGTTGCCTGGCCTTATTGGCACACATCTCGGATTGATGAGAATTTAACATATTTCCTCAACTAGGATTTCTTAGGACTTTTAGTATGTTGTTCTGGACACCTCATAGAAAAGATCTATGTTGCAAAAAATTATTTTACAATTAGTCTGTCGTAAAACGCTACTTTGCCTGGACTATGAACGGGTTTGTGAATTCTCCAGAGACCTGGAGTGTAATGTAAGTGCATTTCGGAGAGAGGTAAGTCACACACACAATTCGTATTATAGCCTACATCTAGCCTAAAAGTAAAGTAAGGCATCTCGGTGGCAACGTGCCTCCTGGAGCTGTATAATTGTGTATTTGTGTGTTTTCACAGATATACTGAATGAGTGTGGGTGGATCTGTGAGCATGTTTATGTCTGCTGTAAATTCATACCTGTTGAAAGAAATATGTTATCTTGCACACTGGATTTCACTTTCTATGGATATTTAAGTTACAAACATTTCAGTTCTTCAAATCTGGATTTGTAAATTGGGTCAGGATAAAGATGTACATCAACAGATTTGAAATATACAAATATATATCTGTTATTTTAATTACTGGTTCCCTCTGCTTCTGTTAATTAGCACTAAAAGCCCTCCAGCAATTGACCTTCACAGAAGCATATTAAAAGATCCTGAGGAAAAAAAAATTGCTCGTTTGGGTCAATTAAAAATTGTTAAATACAGTAATAAATAAAACAGTATTACAAATCTACATAAAATGTGATTTCATGCTAAATATTTTAAAGCTATATATTTTTGTTTGTTTATTCTTTATTTTCTTCATTATTGTTCTATTTATCATCTATAAAAGAGGATGTGTAATGTAATACACCCAGGTCGTGATATACTCATCAGTGTTTATTAGAAAGAGCAATGGGCTGTAGAAAGGAAGGACACAAAGTTAATGTCTTTTATTCCAGTAAATACAATTATAAGGATGCAGCTGAAGCATTAGTGTTGTAATAAAAAAAAAGTCCATGTTCAATTCCATCTATTCTGCATCCTTGGGTCTCTGAAGATGAGATCAAGTCTTCATCTCATCTAGAATTTCAAGAGTCTTCTTAATAACGCAAGGGTTGTTGTTTTTAAACGCATCCCTGCGGAAATGGCCAGTTTAGATTAGTTGGTTTGGTTCTGGTTAGCTGATGGTGGATTCCAGTTAAACCAGCTATTAACCATCTTTCACTTCCTCCCTTTCTGCAATATCCCTCAGCGTACATGCGCAACCCAATATTATCAGTGATGCTGTTGTAATGAAGGCCAGCTAGTAAAGAGCAAGTAAACCTCACTCCCCAATAACCTCAAGACCTGTGCTATGGACTGACTCTAGAAGCTGCAGTTTTTAGGGTCCTTGTTGCACCCGACTCCCATGCCGGTGACACCGTTTAGAATCCCGCTAGGAGCAGGTGTGAGTAGGAGCAGTCACATTGGTGCCGTGACCCGGATGGGAGTCAAGTCATGTCTAGTAAAGGCCAGCTAGTAAAAAGCTGTGCAAATAAACCTCACTCCCCTGGCCTCAAGAGGCGCGTCTTTAGCATCCTTGTTAGTACGCCCACCTCCCATGACGGTGATGCTGGTTCAAATCCCGCTCAGAGCGGGTGTGAGTAGGACCAGTTATAGCTCGTTCACACAGAATGCGTTTTTCCTTAGAAAAATGCGAGATACGGGCAGTGGAATTGGGAAAAACCGAAAGATCTCGAGACGCGTCTTTTTAAAGTTGAACTTATTTTAACTTGAGCACCGCGTTTTTAGAATGCGGTGTCATGCGCGAGACGCTGCAAAAGACGCAAGACGCCAGCACAACGGTGAAACACGTCTGTCTAGTGTGTTTACATACACATTTCTGATATGAAGGACAAATGGATTTGCAAAGGGCACTTTGTCCCATCCAGTGTAGACAGCTTCTAGCTTTTGCGGCGCAACGTGACAACGGTCGTGTCCGGTGTAGACACAGTTTTAGGTTCAACAGACAATCCCACAATTCACATCAGACAGGAGTAGGCCTACCTATGGATCCTTGTGTGAATGCCTCTTAAAGGGATACTCCACTTTAAAATAAAAATTCTGTCATCATATACTAACCCTCATGTTGTTTCAAACCTGTATGAATTTCTTTCTTCTGCTGAACAGAAAGGAAGATATTTAGAAGAATATCAGTAACCAGACAGTTTCTGGTACCATTGACTTCCATAGTAGGAAAAAAATATATACTATGGAAGTCAATGGTACCAGAAACTGTCTGGTTACTGATATTCTTCAAAATATCTTCCTTTCTGTTCAGCAGAAGAAAGAAATTCATACAGGTTTGAAACAACATGAGGGTGAGTATATGATGACAGAATTTTCATTTTAAAGTGGAGTTTCCCTTTAAGTAAATTTTTCATTAGATCTCTGTCCAAAGACAAACTTGGAATTGAAACTCTACACTTTGAATTATTCTGAGGATTGGTATAAAGAAAGCTGACTTGGAAAATGGGAAATGACAGCTCACCCGTTTACATCAAGATGGGGACTTTCCGTTGACTTCTTTTGTTTTAATGAGCTGAAATCAAATTTGTTAAATGTATACAATATATCACTTGGTGAATAGCATAAGAGCTTTCAGGATGGTATAATTAAATCAAATCTATACAATTTAAATAAAGTTACCATGTCGGGGAGTAGGGGAGAACGATGCTAGTCATTACCTATAAGATTTGGGGTCAGATTGGGGCACATGTATTTTAAATGTTAAACAATTAATTTTCCAATAATATTTCTTGGTCATAATAATAATAATAATAATTTATTTTAATATGATGGTTAATATTATGCCCTACTGAATAAAAGTGTTGGGTTACAGATTTCTTCATGGATATTACAATGAATACAAAGTAGAAGAAGGCAAGAAAGTCGGATAAACTCATCACATTTATTAGACTCTCAAACAGTATGTTATACTATAAGGAAGCACTTAATGACAGATGATATTTGCTACTCTAAACAATCATCATGGCAACACTGTATATGTTTTGAGAAAGAGCATGAAACCAAATACATTTATAGCACCATTTCAGTTGTTGCAAACAGTCTGGGAGCGCAGGTACTATTTGTTCATGTGTTTCTCATTGGGAAGCTCATAATTTAGTCTTAATCATAACATACAATATATACATACAGTACTTTAATTCCACATGTCTCTCTATCTGCAAAAATACATCCTAAAATATTTCTCATTACTTCATTGTTCAGTCTATAGCTGCCTGCCTTCCTCTCACTCGTGTGCTTTGTGTCAGTACTTGACATCCGGAGCGAATCGGACTACTCCCCGACTCCGTGGTTCTGATCGTTCCACCAGTGGTTCTCCTCCAGAGGTACCCTCGGAATAATAATCGCTGACTCGTCCGAGGCCAGACTCAGATTCTCTAGGAAGCAGCACAGTGTTATTGCCAAAGGAGGAGCGGAAGGGCGACAGGGAGAGAAAGAAAGAGAGACACAGAGACACAACATGAGGTGTTTTATCTGGTAGATAGCATTGTGCACTAGAAGAAACAAGTCTTTGAGCATCCTGAGACCACTTTTTACTCATTTCTATTTATAGAGATTCTATTTGTAGCGAGATCAATGTAAGTGAAAATAGATCAAGCGAATGTTCGAATGAAATACGTCTAATATCCAACATATGCTAAAGAAATTATTTACGACCTCGAGTGCCTTCTGTTCGCTATAGTGAATATAGTCGTGGCTAAAGGATCTTGTTTGGTATAACGCACAACAGACTTCAACTCATTTAGCTGGGACTATATTCACAACATGGCACAACTTCGCAGCAAAAGCACATTGTAAGTACTGAACTTTGATGCAAAGGGAGAAAATATAAATATAATGCTGTAATATGTAGTTTTCATGATAAGGTTGTCTGTTGTTCTACTACTTTGATTAATGATAAAGGATGGAGCAAGATTTTTTTTACAAACTTTAATGTTACATCAGCCATTCACGTTAGTGCTCGGCTAAATATGCACTGTTATTGATACTGTTAATGATACAGTTCTTCCAATGTTTCATCATCGAACTCATGCTGGGATTGATATGGTAAAATCAATGTCATCGTTACTGTATTTACAGTGTGTACAATCGATGAGCTTTAGCAAGCTTACGGACGGATCTGAAATTCAGTTATGGTAATGTGTGTTAGTGTAAAAAGAACAGCAATCCAAGACTTTGAAAGTCATGCTATTATTAATAAGTACATATATTATTTAAAATATTTCTTAGTTAAATATTGTACTGTATTTCTAGGTCACTAATTGAAAGCAAATTTGTCCCACTTTTTTTTTCTTTTAAACAAAACTATTTTCACCAGTGGTCTCACTGGACCCCCCTGGACCACTGGACCCCACTGTATATAAATAAATAGATGAATTATGACTGTAATCTCAGGTTGTTCAAAGGAAAAGTGCAGAAATTAAAACCAGCATGAAAACAACAAGACAGACACCACTAAACAAAAATACAATGTGCTGTGTTTCTAAAACTAAAGCAGTTTAAATATCAAGTTCAATTTCATTAATCTTTTGAATACAAAAAGAGAAAAGAAATTAATCTACGAGTGACATTTAAAGTTCACTGTAAATTGATTGTTCCAGTGTTAAGGAGAAGAGATTGATGGTACATCAAATTACAAGTACCACAAATATGTGATGTATGTGTATGTGATGTTAGTCCACACTGAAACGAAACACACATGTATTAAAAAAAAAAACCCCACTGTGACAAAGTTTTCAACATCCTCCAAAAACAACAAACAACAGGAAAACAACATACAGTACATGAGCAGTCAAACTGTCAACCTTTGGCCAAACACTTTCCATATGGAAGAGAATACGCATGGGAGCAAATCAAAAGATGAAGAACATTGAGCAGTTATGGTGTACTCAATTCTCAATGGAAACACGAGCGCAACACTACAGTTCCCCACAGTGAGTAATAATTGTACGGATGGAGACGGAAGAAGCTTTTATTCTCAGGCGAGTATTACCTTGGGTCGGGCAGTGCACAGCGCCACAGGTGTTGCTTTAGTGTCTGCACCCAACCAATATCTCGGATGGGCTGAAAGAGCTGAATGTAGTGGTACTGTTTTAGCATAACCCTTCAAACGAACGACAAGATCACTCGTTAGCTGAACATTAAAGTAGTTAAAGGGATGGTTCACCCCAAAATGAAAATTATGTCGTTATAATTCTGGCATAACTATAATGATAAAGTTCTAAAAATCGTTCTAAATATTAAAGAATAGCAGAGACCACACCATAACTATAACAATAATGGCACAGAGAAACAATATCGTTGAAATCACTTTGGGAACGATTTTTTTCCAGCTGATACGATAAAACACAGACAGCCAATCAGAATACATCCTGCTTTCGAGCTCGAGCATTAAAGCAAAAGATGACAAAGAGCGATATATTGTCCATAATAGTTATTGTTATAGTTATCTTATTGGTCTTTGTGTGAACGGGCCTTTACTCACCCTCATGTCGTTCCAAACCTGTATGACTTTCTTTTTTTTCCATGTAACACAAAAGGAAATGCTGCCGCAGAATGCTCTTTTCCATACAACTGTCACTATGTGTCAAACTTTGTCGAAAACTTTTGTATTCAATGGAAGAAAGAAAGTCATACAGGCTTGGAACGACACAAGGATGAGTAAACGATAACATAATTTTTGTTTTAGGGTGATCTATTCCTTTAACTCCCAAAGCACAAAATCATTATATAGAATCAACCAAATTTCAATCAATCAATCAATCAATCAATAAATCACATCATTAAGCCAATCATTATAGAATGACACATTGATCTTTCAAGGATTATTCTATTCAGGATGGGATATCAATAGTTTTTCATTTGTACGTACATCTATGATACTTGGTCCTGGAATAGGAGACTGCATCTTTTATTACTTTGCACATATGAGACACTGAAAGCTGCAATATATCAGATTCACTCAAGATGCAAACATATATTTCTCAACTCTCAGGTGGCAGCAATATGCACAACCATAAAGATGCCAGAACCTATTCCAGAGCCTGTCACACAAAATATAAGAGTCGCAAAACCAAACGTAAACCATAAACATCGGAATAGTTCTCTTCCATGTGGATTCGACATCTATGACAGCGACAGAGAGACAGACAGAAGGACAGGGCAGAAACGATACAGATGCACCTACCATCGAGTCCCCAAACCCTCCCACATGAACCACCACAAAATGAACCACGACACCTCTGTTTCTGCGTTTGCATTTATTAATTTCAATAAATATGAGCAAGCAAGAGAGAAATCACAATTCACATCATCAAAGTTAAATCTGAGGCCCTTTCATATAACATTGTTTTTTTTCTCTCTCTTTTTCAGTATGCATGGACTATATAGCACCTGTGCTAAGCACACACACACACACACACACACACACACACACACGCACGCAAGCAAGCACACCGGACATGTACATTCCCGCTAGCTTGTCCTCCTCTGTCTCCCCAGGACACCTTCCCTTAATTCCCAGATTATATTAGCACAGTAATTGAGTCACCAAAGGCTGCAAAATACAAGAAAAGGCCCTCACCCTGTGGCGTAGTCATTCAGAGCACAGCACTGAAGAGAATGGGATCCATGTAGCTGTTCTAAAGCCAGACTGAAGAAATGAATACTTTCATTCGTTACAAATTCTGAAACTCTGTGTTTAATTCCACAAGGGACTCTGGATTTGAAGCCTGTATTTAATATATTTATATATATGGTACAACTGCTTTTAAATGGCATTTTACATGGCATGTGGCAACTGTTAGTTCACAGAACATTATCAATGGGAAAGACGTTACAGAAGCACTGCGTCACTTGTCAAGCTCATTTAATAAAGTCGGCATGAAACAAAATTTGCTATAGTCTTTTCTTCCCTATTGTGATGTATATATCCAAGTAAAGCGGCATCTCGAACAAGAACAAATGTAGGGCGGGACTTGATTTTGTCCATCAGGAATTGATTGGATAGTTGTTTGCTATTGCCGTGATCACATGCGAGTGACAGGTTGTCCTGCCTTCGTGCCAGTAAACACGTCATCAGAGAAGAGAAGAGATGAGATGACGCTGCAGAAGGGAGGGGAAGTTTTGATTAAAGATTATAAGGTCACATGAATTAAAAAAATGTGTTATAATAAATACTGCAATATTCCATCAAAAAAATTTGATTTGTCCCTTTTGGTTTCATGGTGACTAAAACCAACCACTTTGTTGTGCACGACAGCGGTTCCTGGCTGAATTTGGAATAGCACACTATTCTTATTATTCCTGTCAAGAGAATTACTCTTAGAAAAATAGTATTATTATACTATTCTGAGTTCAGCCTCTATCTTTTGTGGTTGCCCCCATCATTGACCAATCTGAGATGACTGTATTTGCAATTCAAACAGCATTTTTAAAAGGCGTTTTGCATTATTCACATTCCACAAATGGAAACACGTCAATTTATGGAGGAATAAATGCAATTACCCCTAAACTTAATAAATGCTTGTCAATTTATTTCATACATTTTGTTAGATGTTTATTTATATACCTTTTAAATGCTTTATTTATACAGGCTTCAAGTACATTTCTTCAATCTGGCAATAGATCACGGACTTACTGTGCACTGATAGGGCAAACAGGACAATGAGATCACATATTTGACATACTGACAATGGAGAAGACCTCAAAGGATGAAACCAGAGACAGAGAGGATTTGCAGAGGGGAGGTACATGGTAAAAAAAAAAAAAAGCATGATCTTACACTATGCACTTCCATAATGCCAGGAAATTAAGACATTAGGATACCAAAATTAATGTCATTCAGTCCCATGATCTACCAACATCTTTAGTTCTTCCATCACAAACAGACATGAATCTGCGTCAGTCATGTCACATGCAAAGAAAACGAAAGCCATGATTATGTGCTGTTACATCAGGCCTGATCAGATTATATATAAAAAGGTTTCACTGGCAACACAAAATCATCTCTGTGAATGGATCAGCATTGAAATTTAAAGGGATAGTTCACCGAAAAATGAAAATTCTGTCATCATTTACTCACCCTCATGTCCATGTACCAATCTCATATACCGTTCTTTCTTCTGTGATGTAAATGTTTTTGTTCAGGTGAGTAAATTATGACAGAATTTTTTCCCTTTAAGTCTGCATAAAATGTCCTCTTGTACATGTGCATCATGGGAAAAGGCCATTTTGGGGCCTTACGTTTGAATATAACAAACATAAAGAAATATGACAATGGTCATGCAGTTGAGAGTAAACAAACAGCATTCCAAACAGACTGCATTCGACTTACCAATACATCAGGGGACACGTGATAATAAACAGAACAATTAGTCGAGAATACAGGTCATGTCAGTCATTGAACAACAGGGGGGATGCAGGACCAAACAAAGCAGGAGACACTCTGGGAAAAGTAATTAATAATTAATACGCTGAATCTGCATTTACATAAAAAGGGGCTTTGATTTAAAGCTGGCTAATCTATTGACCTTTTGAGTTCCCTCTACTTTTGGGATCCCCCATCTGTCTACCTCAGGGGCTCCCTTAGGGGGGATGGGAAGTGTGCATGTGAAACAGCTGGGCAGAGCATGGAATAGAAGCCCACTAACACCTCAAAACCAAACAATACAAAAACATGTTTTAGTTTATCTTAGATTTTCTAAAGGTTTGTTTTGCACATAAAAATCACAGTGAACATCCTATTCTATCCAAAGACAAATTGACATCCCATAATGCAATATCATGTTACTGTAATCCAGTTGGCTGTCCAGGCAACCAAGTGGGCTGAAACAAGGCCTAATTTGAATATGATATTGACAGATGGCTTTTTGGAGATACTGGTGTTCCCACAAAGCTATTCGGAGATATTCTGTTCCTGTAATGATTCAACAACATTTTCATGATGGAAAAAATTAGCAAGAAAACAGAGAAAATAATTAAAATAATCACAGCACCAAAGTGATCTGAGATCATAACATATCACTTGGGAGCCTGGGGTGTTCAATCAATAAAATTATTACATAAAACAGGCAAAGCAAGCAGGTAATAGATCGATATAATTGTAAAACCAAAGATGCACATTTATCAAAGATTTTGGACTAAGAAATTGGCCTTTGTGGCTTTTACATGTTCCCTAATTGACATAAACGTGATTTAAAAAGGCTTATCGTACACAAATCAGCTTGATTGTAAAACCCTTGATAAATGAAACCCACCAGTCTGAGTATCTGATGGGAAGTAAAACATACAGAGCTTCTAGCCAATGGCTCCATGCAAGATAAAAGCATCCACTAGCCAACCAGTAGAGTGGTTGCCATGGAAACCTTGTTGTGGAGATGAGGAGAGTGTGTGGAGCTATAGTAAATGCAAACGCTTTGATATTACTGGTGAGATTGTGAGGCAAAACTGGAGAAAAACGTAAAATTCCAACCCTGAAAATGTTCTAAAAACAGCCCACTGACCTCTCAAAGAGAGAGAGAGAGAGAGAGAGAGAGAGAGAGAGAGAGAGAGAGAGAGAGAGAGAGAGAGAGAGAGAGAGAGAGGCAGTGTGTATTGGAAATATACAGTGAGGAATAAAACGAGAGGTGCATCAGATAGATAAAAAGAAAGAGAGAGAGAGAGAGAGAGGGGGAAAGAAAGGGAGGGAGGGGGAAGCAATGGACAGAATAGTAAAGGAATGAGAACCTCTTGTTAAATAATTTTGCAGCCTTCGTTCTGCTTTCACCCTTTCAGGAAGAGATTAAATGAGAGAAGAAGTGCAATGGTTTTTACTCTTTCGCCTCAGCCAGTTTGTTGTTGATCTCTTTACTTTTCTCCTTGTCGCCCTGCGCCGCTCTGCTCCCCGGCTGGTTCTCGGAGCTCTTCTTCTTCGAACCGCGCACCGACGTCGCCTGCTTCTCCTTGGACTTCTTCAGCGGTTTGCCAGGTGTGGCAGATGTGGAGGTGCTCTTTTTCGGTTTGGATCGAGGAAGACTGGTTTTCTCTACCTGTACAAGACATGAAATGGCACACAAATGGTATTTTACTACTGACATGCAACGTATTCCATTATCCAATGGGAAATGTAGGATAGGACTTGGATTGAATGGAAATGTTAGAGTACGTTATTACTGGCTAACACATTAATTGTCTCACCCATTCAGCCCTGGGTATGCCAGCAGAAAAAATATTTTAGAGGCAGAGAAAGTTGATACGCTTGAACTTACGCTTGAAATTTAAGTACATTTTTTCTTCTGTAATGAACATCTGAGTGAAACGTATTATTGAAAAAGAAAAAGAAAAATGTAGGGCAGGCACTGATCTGAATGCGAACTGCGAGATTAAGGCCAGTAATAAGAAAGGAGTGGGTTTAAGTGGACTAATTGACTGGAGAAGTTCATCATGTCACCAGAGAGAAGTCTGTCACATTCAAGATAGAGTTATGACATTTTAAGAGTTATGAGGTTGCACATTTTTTTTTAAATGAAACAATAACATGCATTTAAAAAAACAGACATGGTGAATTTTCCTGTCATGCCGACTTTCAAGAAGTAAATCTTAAAATTTTGATTACACATTGTTAAGACCGCACACAGATTTTTGTGATTCAAAAATAGTAAAAAAAAAAAAAAAACTTTTGATCATACAGTTTTAGTCACACAAAAGCCACACAGTATACGGATCTCAAAACAAACACTGTTAGCAAAGATATTAATTAGCCAGAAGTCCAGAACTGACTCTGATGCTAATGTAAAGCAAGTCAGAACAGTTCAATGAAACAAAGAGCTGATGCTGATTCGATGCTAAGAAAAGACACTAAACCCCTGAAGCCAAAGTTACGTCAAAATACTTTGAAAAAGTACTGCTGAGAAAAAAAAAACTGTTGTTCAGTTCTTTTCCAGCCACTGAGCACATAAATTGCTGACATCAAAAATTTATTTCCAGCCTTCTGCAACAAACACAACAAGAACGTAACTCTTAGTGCTCAACCTCTAATCCGAGTACTGTGTAGTTTTTCTTAACTTCTACACACAGGCTCTTACCTTGCTGCTCTCTCTGTAAGGTTCATGGTACAGTGAGCGGATCCTCCTCCTATCCACGCCCTTGTTGTCATCTAGCTGCTGACTGCCCTGGCAGCCCCTGTAGGTGGCGCTGTAGCTGGTCTCCAGATTAGCCCTCTCATCGGGAGGCTTATACTGAGACTGGGCCCTGAAGACCTTCACAGATTTCACATCTGCGTAGGCTTTGAACTCATTCCTGACATCAGGAAACAGATAACATCACAATTATTGGAAAATTTGTAGTGGGGGATTCATCACATGCATATTGAATTTTAAGACCACACTGTGAATCCAGAAAGGTATAAAACTGAAAGAGCACAGTTAAATCTGAGACGTGTAGTTATAGGCAAAAAAATGGCTTGGGTTTTCACGGCCGTGAACTATGATTTTCAACTTGCTAGTCTGCAGCAGTTAGGGGAGGGACATTCTCATTCTAGAGCGCATTTGATCGGATAAACAAGTCCAAGATGAGTCATCAATATTTTAGATCCATTTTTTCCTGTAAAGAAATGCATATTTTAAATTCATATATCTGCTAAAAGTTACATAGTCAATGTTTAGAGGTACAGTATCATATACTTTATCTAATATACAAATACTAGTTACTAGGGCTGTCACTTTACGTTCGAAAATCGATTGCACAATCGATCGGACCAACAAACACAAGTTTCGAAAACGAAAATAGGGAATCGATTTTAACGGCCTTCTCTCAGAGCGCGTCCAGCTCGTCACGATGTGCCCGCAGCGAACGCGTGTCACACAGCAAATACAGGCTCTGACAAACACACATGACAGCAAATCTACTTCTGCATAATGTTTCTCTTTTTACTACAAAAATGTGAAATCTCTTGCATACAGATTCAGGCTACGGTCTACAATCGCCTACGTAGGCGAAATTTGTTTGACATTTCTAATCGTAAACACAGCCATGTTGAAGACTGCAGTAATGTTTTTCATTGATGTTATGGCAGTCCACTCTGCTTATTGTTTTTCGAGAATGTTGCACTCCTGTTTGTCATTGTGCATGAAACTTCACGCGAAAAAATCATCAGGAATATTGCTGACTTGGGCACGTCTCAAGCGCGGCGTGCCCTTTTTACGTTAGTCCTAATGTCTGTTAGTTGTCCGTGGATTTGCCTATATCTGGCGTTTAAAATGGAAACGTCTTTAGACATGGAAAATTGATTTTACAATCGATTCAATGAATGAACACTTAAAAATCTAACAGAATTTTTTCACAAAAGTGACAGCCCTACTAGTGACAAAACTTCAATTTTAATAGGGTCAATAATTGCTATTCTTCAACCACATATTTTGCCATTTTTACAAGTTTTGACAGATCACACAAATCAAGAGAGCAATCTTTCAGATTACAAGGCGCTACACTATAATACACAACAATGATTGCATATAGAATAATTATTTGATATGGCTAAATATAGACCTAGATATTATGCACCCTCCATAATGCAGAGATTTCTCTACATCTGCATCTCAACTCAACAGAAGAGTTTTTCCTGAGGCAGTGGCCACTTCTTCTGGATGAGTAATGAGTCTTTATTCACAGAGATGACACAGACAAATGGTATATACTTCACGGGTGTGTGCATTGCAGATTACCCAACATCCAACTTATCCGCAGTACATCTAACACACATGCACACACAGACAGAAATCACTGAGAGCAGCAAAAAACAGAAGTCTTATACAAACTCTGTTCACCTAAAGAAGTATTTCAAAATCATTTAAAAACAGACTAATTCATGAATGAATCAATTCAAAACGATTTGTGAACTGGTTTTAACGATTCAGTCAAAAGATTCACTGTCAAATCAGAATCACTCTCTTGCGAGTTTTAGCTGAGGAAAGATGGAACGTTGGATTTCCACTATATACATTTACATGATTTTTAAAGACTTATATTACATTTTCATGACTTTTCCAGGCCTGGAAAACATAGTATCAAAATTCCCCAATTTTTAATAATGGGAACCCTCTCTCTTTCTTTTTGGTTCTGTAACATTACAACCTCAGAGGAGCAGACTATATTGATTAGGACTGATAGAACAGGAAAGCGACGTCAGTGTCAGGCAGGGTGAACCATTATCATACCATTAGATCAATTAGTTGCTTAGCTTCCATGAATAAGAAGCTATTTCATATCAAATCAATACCTCTTTGTATGAAACAGAATCAACCATTCTGACATATTAAGATTAGATTTTAAAAAAGAACTGAGAACATTTGATATCACACACTGTTCTACTGGAGATGAGATTAGATAAGATTACTGGATCTGAAACTCCTTTACAGTAAGAATTAGGAAAGATTCTTAGGCCTGTTAGTATGTGATTGCCAAGCTGATGAACAAAGTCATGGGACAGCATGTGGGAGAACATTAACCCCCACAGAGAAAATAGGGGATGTGAAAACCACACATGCCCCATGCCGTGCTTTATAGAGGAATATTACAGGTTAAAAACGAGTGACTCTTTATCAACAGCAAAAATAGCTGAATACAATTATTTTGACTCTCAGTTTCCAGAAACGTTTAAAAAAAAAAACTTTTAAAATTATCCAGAGGTTGATGAACCTATATGAAGGTCGAATAAAACAATCTTGGAAACAATTTACTTTTCAAATCCTTTTTGTGTATATGTATATATGTTGTTCCAGACCCATTTCAATCTTAAACTATGAAAAATCATTATAAAAATATAATTATTTAATCAAACATCTTTTACATTTCTACCACACAATGCTATTAATGGTGTTATTTTTAGTATTATTTATATACTATTATAGTATTTCATGAATTTACTGATTCATTTCAATTGACAAATTAATAAACAACACTTGCTAATATTAAAAATACATAATTTGAGATGTGTTAGAAATGACATTGTTGTTTTGATCTATTAGATGCATGCATTCTGAGTTTGACTATAAAATTGTGGCTAGTGTTTTGATTTAATGTGATGCCTCCCTTCTCTCCCTGGTGAGAGCACAGAGGAGCGAAAAAGAAAGAACTGAAAATTGTTACATAAGACAAATGAAGTCCAGTCAGAGTGCTTGAAATGTCAGTACAAAGGCAGCTTATAGAAGTCAAGGCCACAGGCAGCAAACACTCACAGGACAAACATGAAAGAAGAAGGGGGAGGAGTCAGAGTTTATACAGCACAAGATAAAGCAACACACACATACACACACACACACACATAGAAAAAGACATAAAGACAGAGAGAGAAGGATTTACACACATACAATTGGACTGCTAACAATGAACTTAGTGTGCTTATTGTAAATCAGTGCTTGGTACCAGCTGTCAAATCATTCATTTGATAAAGGACATCAACACTGTTCATCAATGTTGTTTTATACCTATTTCTTACTAATCTAACAGATTTAATGGAAAAATCACAATATTTATTCAAATGAGCTCACACATTTAATTAACTGTTGTCATCTGTATATTTGAGCATACAGTGAGGTTGATACCTCTTCTTCTCCCCAGGCATTGAGCTTTTGTGAACAGCCATCACTATGGTGATATGCTGGCACTAGAGAATTGTGTGGTGGGGTGCCAGAGCAATGCATCATGGGTAGGCTTGGCACACTGGAGTAACGTGGTGTTTAACAGAAGCATGTAAAGCTGTTTTGCTTTTTACTTGGATCCAAAAACAACATCCTGATTATTTTAATGTAGTCTAGACCTGTCAGATGACAACACACAGCATCTGACGGCGCTATAATAAACAGTATTTGAATGAATCAAAAGTGATTCCTTCTATTAATCCACCAGCATTGAAAACCATTATTTGATTAGTAAAGTCACTTCTCATTCTAGTAACGGACTTGCTCTTAAATGGGTCCAGATCAATAGGTTTCATCCAGCATGTGCATCGTGTTTCAGTTTCTGCTGTATGGCATATTCCTTTTGACATTCCCTTTGGACTCCAAGTGAATCCCAATGAGATCAGTCATGGTGCAATACTGCCTGGTAAGGCAAAACACTCCTTCTCTCTCTCGCTCTCTCTCTTTGCTGCTTCTTCTGTTATTGATTCCAGTGTTTGAATGGTTACAGTGCCTTCAGTTAATGCACAAGTAAAGAGAGGGAAGGCAGAAGAATGAAAACAATTTCATTTAATAGTAATAAAAGTTTTTTCATCTAATATTTATATTTTATTCTATTTCAGCTTTATTTAAATTGATACAAATATTTTTTTGATAGTTTCAGGGTACGTTTACATGACAATGATGCACTAAAAACGGAAATGTTTTTCCTTTGTGATTTTGAAAAGTTTTGTGTACAGACAACAACGAATGTACACACGGATCTGCTAAAGGGGTGGGCGATATACCGGTAGACACGAAAAGAGAGAAAATCTCTCTTGACTGAATCACTTTTATAACTTTAGACTATGCATTCATTGTTTTGTTTTTTAATACATTTGATAACTTTATACATTTACGTAGTATTTCTAGTGCTTGACGTTTTTCAGATAGGTCTATTTCATTTGTGTCTTTCATTGTTGTCAAAAGTACCGATTTCGATACCAAGTCGGTACTGAAATTTTGAAAATGTGACGATATATTTTGAAAGCATGCATCTATCAGCGGATATATTAGGGATCCGGCGAGGAGCGTCAAAGACGTCTATTTACAACACGTTTTTGAAGCGTTGATCATTGTAGCCAATCACAGACATGTTGAGCGTGTGAACACAATGGCCAATCAGAGACATGTTGAGCGCGTGAACACAATGGCCAATCAGAGGTTAAGAATCCATTCAACAGCGCTCAAAATGCTAGAGGGAAATGCTGGTAAAGTCACATTTTTTAAATTCCAGTATACCGACTTGGTACTGAAGACGGTACTTTTGACAACAACTACTGTTTACTTGTCTTCAGTAAGCTTAAGAGTTTTTTTAGGCAAGTTTTTTAAATGATATTGAAAATGGTGATGATAACTAACTTGCACTTTAAAAAACTGTTTTCAAAAGTTTCCAGGCCCCCAAAATGCTGTTGTCATGTAAATGAACAGCCATAAAGAATAAAAAGTTTTCCATTTTTAGCTGAAAACGGTGTTGTGTAAATGCCCCTTAAGTTTTAGTTATCAATAAACAACATTGAATCAGCTATGGTGTGCTATTTTAAAGTCAACAATAAAACAATAAGAAACAAATAAACAACCCTAAAATTATTAATAAATAAAAAATGACTGCTAAACACTTGCACTGCATTTCCAAGATTTTGTGCACATATAATATATCGTACAGAGATAAATGGTAGACCAAAGCATATTGATCTGCAGGGGGAGAGAGAGAGAGAGAGGGACACCAGAGAGATAAATGAAAAGATTGATGCAAAGATAGATGAAGGAAGCAACTTTCTCTCCACCACATTCTGTCAAGGCACACCTGTGTTTTCTCTGGCTCAAAATAAAACACTACAGAATGTTTTTTGCAGGCTTCTTACAGTCCTACAGCTTTGTAGCATGACAAGGCAAAACAATTATAATAAAAAAAAACAAAAAACACAGGACTAAACAAGTCAAATTAATCCTGAGCTTTTCAGTTTAAGGAATCACACTATAACTATTACAATTCATGCATAGACTGTCACACAAAATGAACTGATGACTCAGTGTTTTTTTCCTCTTGTGTATTTTCCTCCTAGTCAAGAAAAAAAAACTGCCCTGATGCAGTTCTTCTCACTCAACAAATAAGCCTAATATATGCAAGTCTAAAGGCTACATCCCAATGCAATGTATTTTAATGCAGAGTAAATTCAATACCATAAACATTGTTTCCATTTACATTTAGTCATTAAACAAATTTATCCAAAGCAACCTGCAAATTCGAAACATCACAAGCAATTTACCATAAATGTACAGTATAAAAAAAGCTCAATCTTGTTTAGATGCACAAATTAGTCATTTGCAAGCGCACATGAATGAGTGGGAGAATTATGGACAAATTGCCACCTGTCAATTAAACACAACTACTCAACAATGACAATGACAGACTTTTGAATTGAGATTCAAATCTGAGAACTTTCTTTCTTTACACATTTATTGTTCACTGTTTGTAATAAAAAAGTGATTGAAAGGAAACAGAATACCACGCAGGACCGGGAACAGCACAGCACTATACAAACTTCAGCTCCATCTGTTTTAGGCTAAGATTGGCAAATAAAAAAGAACTGTTTTATATGCTAGCTAGCTGGAAAACAAAAGCTTATTGTAGGGGTCTGCAAAGAGTGCTCTCTGAATTCCACAAACATGACAATTTTACACCACTTTCATAACAAATTGATTATTAACAACTGGAAATTCCACAATTCACCTACTGCCCTCACTTAGCCCTAAAGCTAACCCTGAAGAAAATGAAAGTCATTTCCAAAAACAGCATCTGTTCCTGCGCTCCCCTGCGTGTCCTGCCATCTGTAGGTGTTGTTAGTACAGCAGTATACATGAGATTCAACCCACAGCTGAGCTCCATTGTATGACCTTTTTTTTACTCCAAAACACAATTTTTTATTGATTTCTATTGCTTTAGTTTTATACTAAGCTAATGATATTTTATAACCCCTAAACTTTAAAGCTAATTGTTCCATTTTTTCCCTCCTTTTCAATAAGACATCATTTAGTATTATTTAGCTAGCCTAGCACAATTTATCATAATATTTAGTATCATTGTGAGAGGCATTTGGTGGTCCTTTCTATACACATATATTCATGTATAGATTCAATACCAGGTATAACACTAGTACATGTGCCAGTTGTTGGTATGCTGTTATGCTCGGTCTCTCCCTTTTGCCGGGAGTTTCCTCCCAAAATCTGCCTCTGAATGCCTGCAGTTCTCAACATTGCACATCAATGCGACAGACAAGATACTACTGGTACTTCTGCTGTAAGTTGCAAGTTTTTAAAACATTTCTAAACTTTTTTTTTTTTTGTGACAAATAGCAATTTATACCCGATAAAATATTTTGGAGCTTGGCATAATTAGAAAATTACATTCATTATAAAAAGGTCCATGCCTTTTTAAGATTTGATAAATTTACATGACCATTCCAGGTTTAGGGATCACGTTTTTTTATTTTTTATTATTAGGCTACATCATATCCAGGTTTTCCAAGAGTTGGGAATAAGTTGTTTTTAGCTTATTTTAATACTTGTTTGGTCTTATTTTAAATATTTTTTATGTTATTCTAAGGAAGTTTGCTGAGGGCCCCTAGTGGGTCCAAGATCCCTCTTTGAAAACCACTGCTGTACAATAATAATCAGTCATACCTATAGGAGCTGCCAGAGGTGACTTCTTGTTTGATCTTCCGGTTGAGGGCATCCACATCTGCCCTCCCTTTTCCCTCTGTAGTGGTGGCATCCCCCATGCCCTGCCCTTCCAACTTCATGTCAGCTTTGATTTCAGAATCCATGGTCACTTTCTTGGCTTGCTTCTTTTTCCTTCCACTAGACAGGATCTCCTTCTCTTGCACCTTGTCTGCAATCTGACTCTTTTCCACCCCACTGTCGATCATATCTGTCTTGGTGTGTTTGGATCTGTCAGGGATGCGGTCAGGGCCCACTGACATGGTCGGAGAGGGTTTGGGGATCCAAGGATGATCTCCCTTCTTTGGGATAGGCCAGGGTTTGTAGTCCTTCTGATACTGGGTCTCGTTGTTAAAAGGGACCTCAGGGCAATGATAGTCGTTCTTTGGCTTGCAGCTGGGCTCCGGACGAACTTTCCAGTGTTTAAAGTCCTGGCGCATCACAGATCCGCAGATGTTCTCTTCATGGGCTGGAGGTCCTTTGGTCACCGCGTCGTGGTCGTTGTGAAGCGGCTGCGTTTCTATGGCGACCTTCTGCTGCAGGTGAAGATGCTGCATTTCGGACACGTCCGAGTACTTGGTGAAAACCAACGGCACCGCAATGTCGGCCTTGTCCAGCTGGTTCCAGAACCGAGCCATACAGCAGGCTCTGGAGATACAGGGCCATGCCATGATGGTTTTCCAACGTCTTACCTTCTGTTATGCCAATCTCTTCCTTTCCCCGAAGCTGTTTTGTATTCAGTTTGTGGAACTAAACGCGCTCGCGAGCCTCACAGGAAATACTCAAAATGTCCGATTCGCAATGTTTTTCCCCCCTTAAAACGATGTTGTCAAAGATGACAGGACACAAATCCACTTTAGAAGATGCATTACGGGTTCTTGAGGGGTTTAATCTATGGAATATTCTAGTTTAGCTCCGTCCTGATCCCCTTGCGTTCGTTACAATACGAGAATTTGTGAAGACACAGCAGCCCCTCCCGCGCGCGCGCCCTGCTCCGCTCAGCATCCATAGAGAGGAGCTGAATCACCTGCCACTCTCATCATCACGCGACGTCTGCAATGCGCTCAAAGCCCCGCCCACTAAACTAGAGTCCTGAAGACATCGTTGTTGGAATTGGAAATGATGGGAGAGATGCTCCAAAAATAGTTTAAACATGTTTTACTCATTTATAATGATACAGATAATCATTATAATGATATTCTACAGATACAGAATTAACCATTTTAAAATGTTTTTGAAAAAGTCCTTTATGCTCAGCAAGACTGCGTTTATTTGAGCAAATATAGCCTAACAATAAAAACAGTAACATTGTAAATATTATTACAATTTAAAATAACTGTTTTCTCTTTTAGTTTACTCCTGTGATGGCAAAGATGAATTTTCAGCATCATCGTTACTCTCGTCTTCAGTGTCACATGATCCTTCAGAAATCATTCTAATTGCTCAACATTTCTTATTATTATCAATGTTGAAAACAGTTGTGCTGCTTAATTTTTGTGATTTTTATTAAACATTTATTTTAAATAAAAATCTTTTGTTACATTACATGTCTTTTCTATCATTGTAATGCATCTTTGCTTGAATATTGCTTGACTCATGCTTAACAATAGGTGAGTAAAGGTTTTATAACATTCCATAAGTATTTGAATGAAGAATATTACTTAATATAAACTTACATCATGAGCATGTCGGGACTCAGTGACTCACTCAAAAACTCCTTTTTGCATTGATCCCTTCTTTTCATGCACATGTTGTTAGGCATCATTTTGCACAGCTCTTTGCCTCTGGGGTCAAAAGTCTCATTGGTGTAATATCAAGGTATTCTTGGGTGATAATCCTATCACTTGCCACGACTGATCAGATAAGGAGGTAGATGAAAGGAGGAGGGGAGCAGACCAAGACATGGTGTCAGACTTTGACCCCAGAGTGGAAATCCTATAGCTCTGCTGATCTCTCGGTTCTTGTCGTCTCTGGTTTAGACATGAAGATTCATTTTGCTCCGGCTGATGTGCCTTTGGTTAGGAGGATCCAGACTGCTGTCGTTTTGCAGTGGGTCTTCTCTTTCCTGGGCCTCGGTAAGTGCACATGCTTTCACTACTTTTATTTTAAGTGTCTTTGCAAAGCCATCAAGCACTGGCATTGAATGAGATCTAATCACAGTCTGTGTTCTGTATTCTGACATATATTGCAATAGGTACATTATTTTACTAAAGTCAATTATATAGGGTGTACTTAATTTATCAATTATTATGAGATATTTGTGATTTGTCCAATGGCTCTCATGCCTTAAAAGGAATAAAAGCTGATAGCAGGAACATAACCTCATACAAAAGCCTCTTTCTTGAAAACACATCACTACGTTTGGAAAAATCAGGGGGAAATGTGTTTTAGCAAATGTATTTTGTTTGTGAGTGCTGTATGTGATTTTGCGGGCCTTGATCAAAGCACCAACATAGTTCAAAACCTCCAGGTCAAAGTCTTCAGATGGAAAGATCCCGATTGTAAATGTATTAGTACTGATGCCTGTGTATTTGTGTGTCCTGTGTGTTTATTTTATGTGTCATTTTTGCAGCCCCCTGCTGTATTGTACTCTTCCTCTTCCTGCTTTTCACTCGTTTCTGGCTCATCTGTGTGCTCTATGCCACCTGGTGGTTCATCGATTGGGATACACCTTCAAAAGGAGGAAGAAAAGTGCCCTTTCTGTGCCGAATGCCTGTGTGGGAGCACATGAGAGACTATTTCCCCATAAAGGTGAGTGGGTGGACCTACTGAAGCATACATAGCAAAATGATATCTCTTGTTTGTTTTGACCTTTTAAATTGGATCAGAAACAGATTTAGTCACTTTTATGAACCATGTCATATGAGCTACCTTAAGAGATATTGGGTTTAAACTGTAGCCTATTAGCATAGTTTACAGAATAGCATTATATGTCAAGTGTCTTCTTTGCTGCCAATCCTTTTGCAGTCTATCATTATGCATAAATGAACATCAGTATAATAGTGCTTCAACCAAATGAAACCAATACATTGTTAATGCTTTAGAGAGAAAAACAAGGCCAAACCATTTAAATGTACAGATAAGCTGTGATTTGCTGGCCCAAAGACTGAGATATCAATCTAGTACTGCCATCTAGTGTCTATTCATTGTCTGAAAAAAGCAGCCTCCATGCATTTCTAGAATGTGAAGTATGATTTAATATATATCCCCGGTTTCAAAGACAAGGCTTAGCGTCCTTGACAGGGCGGCCAGAGCTTCTTTGCAGCTCAAGTCGGCGGCGGTGTGAACGTACAGTTATGCCTAGTTCCGGACTAAATTGCATTATTTGAGCTGTTGTACAGCATGTATGAAATATCTTAAAATATGCCAGTGCCATTGTTTTGTCTCAAGATGCACACCAGTAATGTGTTTTTCTAAGGCACGTTTAAAAAAGCTACTTAAATGTCCTAACTAATACCTTATCCTGGCTTTATCTAAGCTCTGTCTGTGAAACCAGGCCATAGTGTCTTGATTTGCTTAATATAAAAATCATTGTGATGTCTAAAATATGTCCTTTGAAGGAACACATCTTAAATGTCTTAATTCTCAATTAGATATTAGTAACTTGAAAACACTTCATCTTGTCTATTGTAAAATGTTTGTCCAGGGTTTGTGGCATCACCATACATTAATTGTTTTGTTTTCATTGTGGTTATATCTTCTCAAAATACGATCAGTGACATAAATATCAGATTTTTCTAATGCTTTTAAAAGGGCACATTCTTTGAGTACTTACAAATTGCCATTGGCTTACAGAACACTACGTTTCATTGTAATCCTAAATGCATGGTGTGTTTAAATGGTGTGTTTACATTTTATGTGTGTGGGTGTTTGTGTACACGTACTTACTGACTTACTGATGTACTTACTGACCTGAACTTTATATATTGTATTTTTTAAAGACATTTATACTTTTATTCTGCAAGGATGCATTAAACTGATCATACAATAATAAGAAATGTTTCTTGAGCACAAAATCAGCATATTAGAATGATTTCTGAAGGATCATCATGTGATGAGCTGATAAGAATGTAAATGTGTACCCTGAAATGCAATGTAAGTCACTGTAAATGTAAATGACACTGAAGACTGGAGTAATGGCTGCTGAAAATTCAGTGTTGCCATCACAGGAATAAATTACATTTTAAAATATATTACAATGGAAAACTGTTTTAAATTGTAATAATATTTCACAATATTACTGTTTTTACTCTATTTTTTTATTAAATAAACGCAGCCTTGGTGAGCATAAAAGTATTTGTCCCGCCCCAAACTTTTCAATAGTGTGTATGCTTTCATGCATCTGAGGTTATGTAGAGAAAATGTACAGTATACTGCGGATTTTGTCTATAAAAATAACTTGCAAACTTTTTGGAACAAAGTTTAAAACTAAACTGATAAGTGCTATTTTAGTGCTAATCTCGCTATACTTTGTACTCTTGTCATTATGTTAAAAAGACCTTTGTTTTTCTCAACAGTGGCTGCATCGGGTACACCAAAACAGCACTGAATTGATTAGTGTGTCAGAGAAATGTTATCACTCTGGTTATTAAACCCTTGATACACTAATGTCTCTTATCTGTATGTATCTGTCCATAGTGACACTCTTTTACCTTTTGAACAACAGAGAAGGCATTGGCCTCAGAAGACACCATGTGTTCAGAGTAAATGAGTAACTGTAAACAATGTGAGGGGCTTTAAACCCCATTCAATAAAAGTGTCATGGCCATGATCTTGAAAGGAGACAAAAATACCCATTTATACCCATCAAAACAACTTAACTTCAAAGGTTAATGAATGAATGTGATTGAAATTATTTAGATTTTGCTTAAAATGCTACCCATTTCCTTTTTCATGTAAGTTAGTTATTGTTTCATTCTTTGTATAAATCATAAGAGCTCAGCCATTTACTTACAGTTGTGTCAAAAGAAAATTGACTTTTTGTCAATTCACCATACAGTCTGGGTTTATCCCAGGATTCAGAAGGAGACACAACATATGACTAAATGCGTCATTAGTTTTAAAGAGCCCTTGCTGCTAAACAGAGCATTTGTATTCGGAGTGAATAATTGATTAAGATGAAACCTTGCTTCAACCACCGGTACAAATTTTCCCTAATTTCCTCATTCAACCTCTTGACTTGAAAACAGAGCTCAGGGATCTTGGAATAAGCAGACTTTTGCTTATGCAAGGTGGCATGGTGGGAATTTTGTTACCTTAAAGAAAATGGTGTGTGAGTTATCAAGAACCTTCCTCCACAAGAGCAGTGTTGTTTCATTTTGGTGTCTTAAAGGGATATACTCCACTTTTTTTGGAAATAGGCTCATTTTACAACTCCCCCAGAGTTAAACAGTTGAGTTTTACCGTTTTTGAATCCATTCAGCCGAACTCCGGGTCTGGCGGTACCACTTTTAGCATAGCTTAGCATAGATCATTGAATCGGACAGGACCATTAGCATCTCTCTCAAAAAAATGACCAAAGAGTTTCGATATTTTTCCTATTTAAAACTTGACTCTTTTGTAGTTACATCATGTACTAAGACCGACGGAAAATGTAAAGTTGCGATTTTCTAGGCTGATACGGCTAGGAACTATACTCTCATTCCTGCGTAATTATCAAGAAACTTTGCTGCCGTACCATGGGTGCAGTAGGCGTAATGATATGACGCAGCGCCTGAAAATAGGTCTAATAGGTTAGACAAACTTAGTCCCGGTCACGTTGGAAGTTACCGAGCTAGGGACTATTTTCAGGCGCTGAGGTTTCTTGATTATTACGCAGGAATGAGAGTATAGTTCCTAGCCATATCAGCCTAGAAAATCGCAACTTTTCATTTTCCATCGGTCTTAGTACACGATGTAACTACAGAAGAGTCAAGTTTTAAATAGGAAAAATATCGAAACTCTTTGGTCATTTTTTTTAGAGAGATGCTAATGGTCCTGTCCGATTCAATGATCTATGCTAAGCTATGCTAAAAGTGGTACTGTTCGGCTGAATGGATTCGAAAACGGTAAGACTCAACTGTTTAACTCTGGGGGAGTTGTAAAATGAGCCTATTTAAAAAAAAAGTGGAGTATCCCTTTAATATTGGTGTGATAGGAATAGATTTGGTGAGTTTTCTCAAGGAACACCCTATGGCGGGATGCCAGCGTTGTAGAGAGGCGCTGTCCTGCAGAGTTTAACTCAATCAATATTTTAGAGCTAATTAATATTTTCAGGATTTCTAATGCTACATGCATTTTTATCAAGGTTTGAAGCTAAACTGGACAGAACAATGGAACTCCAGGACCAACCTTTGTTATCCCTGCCCTATGGCGAAACTAGGCTACTTGGCATTATCAAAACAGGATTTAGAGACATCAATCGTTCATCAATCAAACACTTCTAATCTGATAAGATGTTAGCTGTGCTCTAACCTCTACTTTTTTTTTTTTTATGACCATCCTTACAGCTTTCATCTGGTTAGGCTCTGGTAGCAGAAGAAATGTACATGGTTAGCAGTCAGAAAAACACATCAAAAATTGCCTGTGTGAGGGAGAACATCGCCAGTCTTAGTAAACAGTAGTTAGTGGAACAGTATTTCCTTAATAATTAACCCATCTACAGTAGACAGACCATTGGCATTCATGTTGATCACTAAACAAAGTGGCAGATCCAATGACAAATAGGCATTAATTTACCTATAATTATTATTTTGCCAATAATGTCCAGCTGGCTGTACATTATGCTTATTACATAGCTACACTGAAGAAGAAAATAATGGTGTAGGATTTACTTGAAAAAGGCTAGGAAACAATTTTCACTCAGATATTACTAGTGAATTTTACAAATAATTACAAAGAAATGACCAGTAGCACATTGATTCGAAGTAGAAAGACTGAAATATTTTTCTTGTAAAAGTACTATACTCTGATAAATATGTTTTATGTAGTGATGCTCCGATTGATCGGCCGCCGATCATGATCGGCCGATATTGGCAAAAAATAGCTTGATCGGCAACCCCCAAAAGCGCCGATCAAAAAAGCCGATCACGTGACGTAAATAACTCGCGCAACTTTTCCGCATGCGCGGCAACACAACAGCAGAGCAGAGCTTGCTTAACAGTGGCAAAATGAGTTCTCCTATGACGGCAATTCAATGGCAATTATAAACGAGCGCACAACTGATGCTGGCGCGCGCGGTAAATGACATTCGCGAGAGGATAACAGATCTACGCGCGAGGAAACGGGAACTCGCGAGCTCATTCAAACCCTGCGCGGGCGCATGACATCTCTGCCCTCGCGCGCGCGCATGATCATTCCCCACACTCTCGCGCTTGATCTCCTCTCGCCTGCTGATTTTGCTCGCTCGAACACTTTTATTTTTGGCAGTCGAGGGGCGGGACTTACTGTTTTAATAACCTCAAATGTCATTGTCATTATTTTATTTTTTGGATCTGATGTAGTTAGTTCCTCAACTACATCCATTGTAGTCTGCCTGACCCCTCTTTGTTTTGAAAAATTATACTGTGCCTTATTTGGAAAAGGTGGCCTACAGTAGCCTTATGTTATCTTGTTTTCTAACTACAATTAAATAAATATTGGTGGTTCTTCAAGATTTTCTTGACTCTATCATATTTCCATTCTGTGATCGGCAGTGATCGGCAATCGGCAGATCATGATTTTGGTGATCGGTAATCGGTGATCGGCCCCAAAAATGCTGATCGGAGCATCACTAGTTTTATGTTTTATTTACAACTAAAAAAAGTTGCAAAAGACGCAAAACGAACACTTCAACAATTGTTTTCGCCTGCAGCTGTGAAGTAGCTACCGTGATAATGAACTTATATTTTTCATATTCATGAAATTACATGAATGCACCACCATTCTCGCAGTTGCCGCTCTTGCTTTTAGGTGGATGTGTGAGTGGAATGGATATTGATCACTGAAAGTCTATGAAAAGTGTTTGCACTCACTTCCACTTTTCCTTAGAGAGCAAAATTGGTTTTTCTTGGAAAAACTGTGTTGGTGATTCTGGTTCTTAGAACTTCCTGTATTTGTTCATGTCAATCCAAATAACAAACCTCAAACACAAACCAATTCAGTCTGTTTGATTATTAATGTCCTTGTTACTTTTAGAATTTTGTTGTACTGTACCTTGCAGTTTAGTGATTGGTAAGGTATTAGCAGATCCTAGATCAGTGTGACAGGTCATTACAGAGCTAAATGCAGGACTACACTGCACATGATCAGCACATGATCACTGACCTTTAGCAGCTGCCCTTTTAAGAAAAGCATGAAACATTATGAAATTCACATTCTCAAATCCTTAAGTTGTTTAAATGTCTTTACTTCTTTATCTCTTTGTTAGCTGGTGAAGACAGCTGATCTGGACCCTAGGAAGAACTATGTACTGGGTTTCCATCCTCATGGTATACTTGTGGCTGGTGCATTTACAAATTTCTGCACAGAGGCAACCGGTTTCAGAAAACTCTTCCCTGGGCTGAAGAGCAACCTTCTTATGTTGCCTCTCTGGTTCAGAGCCCCCTTCTTCAGAGACTACATCATGTCTGCTGGTCAGTAGTTTCCCTGATCACAGAATACTGGATAGAATACTGTAAATATTTATATTTATTAATATGCGATAAACAAACTTTATCATAGAAACCACACTCTTAGAAAAAAGGGTTCTTGGCTCAATTTAAAAGAACCATTTATTGCCAAAAAGGTTCTAAATAAGGAGGAACTATTGTAGTAATGATTACATAGTACTTTTATATTTAATGGGTTATTTCAGTTTTTTCTTCTAGTAGTAAAGTTTGTTTACGAGCTGTTTAATTCCTAAAATTTTATCAAAATCAAAACAATGAAAACTAAATAAAATAATTAAAACTGAATCTATAAAATGATATCATGATGGGAACCTCTAAAAGGTTCTATATAGTGCCTGACAGAACCATTTAAGCTTCTATGTTTAACCTTTTCTTCTAAGAGTGAATCTGTAAGATGTAAAGGTCATCATATTCATGTTGTTATATTTTGAAGATGAAATATGTTTTACTAATTGAATGGGAAAATGTGTATAAACAGCTTTATTTATTTATTTATAAACTGTATTTTATAACCAGCTGTAGTAACTTTTATGTGTGTGTGTGTATTCTAGGCCTGGTTCCATCGGACAAGGAGAGTGCCAGCTATCTGCTCCGGCGGAAGGACGGTGGGAACGCTGTGGTCATTGCAGTTGGCGGTGCTCCTGAGGCTTTGGATTCCCACCCTGGGGAACACATCGTTCACCTAGCCAATAAGAAGGGCTTCATTAAGCTTGCGATAGAGCATGGGTAAGCAGCAGTTAATAGCATAAGAGGCAATCGCAGCCTCGTGTTGTATTTGTGCCAGTTATTCATCGCCAGATAGTTCTCTTGAGCAAGAGTTTGTCGTTTCTGAAATACAAACTTGAGCAACTTGCAGTTGCAAGTAATATCGTTGAATTTATGAAAGACTCTTTGACCCACGGTAATGAGTTTGATTAAGAAATTTTAAGTGGTATAAAAGTGAATGGTATTTTAACAGTTGTGACCAGGAAGAGTAAAGGTCAATTATAATTTATACATATTTATAACTATTTTACACTTCTCTCTGGAATACCTTTGATTGGTTTTTGATTGGTCAATCGCAGCATTCCTCTGTCAGATCTTTTTAATATTTAACATTTAAACTCAATTTCCATTTCTTGTTAGGGTTTGTTTTATGATAATGATTGCATACATTATCTCTTATTTTCTCACAAAGAATTTAGTTTAAAATCTATAAAGTTTAAAATCTTTTATTTCATATCTCCTCCAGTGCAGATTTGGTTCCTATATATTCGTTTGGAGAGAACGAGCTATTTGACCAGGTTCAGAACCCTCGTGGCACCTGGCTGCGATATATTCAAGAGCGTCTGCAACGCATTATGGGCGTTTCTCTACCCCTCTTCCATGCACGAGGTGTTTTCCAGTACAGTTTCGGCCTATTACCCTACAGAAAGCCCATCAACACTGTTGGTAAGTGCAATCAAATATAAGTCAAATATTATCAATATCAGGTCAAGGTTTTGGTGCAAATCACATCCATATTCTGTGCTAATCTCTCTCACATTTGTTAGCCATTTATTTGTTGTACTGTACCAATGCACAAGTCTTATCTGTTACCACTTTTATCCTACTGTAGCAGGTCCAAACCGTTGCAAAAGCTGATATTTGCTTTTTAGCAACCCTAGAGAAATGTCATATCAGCAAAATATCTGTCTGTCTGTCTGTCTGTCTGTCTGTCTATCTATCTATCTATCTATCTATCTATCTTTCTTCAAAATCACATCACCTTTGTTTGTCAATTATGAAGCTAACATATGAATTGTCTTCTCCAAGTGGGTAGGCCAATCCCAGTAGAGAAAAACGAGAAACCAACAGCTGAAGAACTGGATGTGTTTCACCAGCGCTATATGGATGAACTCACCCGCCTGTTCGAGGAACACAAAGGAAATTATGGAGTACCTGAAGACACTCGCCTGCTGTTCCAGTGAGCGATTCGGAGTGTGTGTGTGTAAGAGAGACACAGAAAGAAAGTATATGTGTGTAAGAGAGATACAGAAAGAAAGTATATGTGGTTTAGTTTCAGTGGTGTGTAGTCAGCAATATAAAACATAGTTGTTTTGCTATATAATACCAATTGTTGAAAAAAATATCAGCATTCTGTTTTCCTGATAAATGAGAACAGTACAGTTATAATCAATTGGCTGTACTTTAATTTGTAGTGAACAGCTGTTAAACACTGCACAAATTATTATTTTTTTCATGTTTTAGTTTTTCTCATTCGCTTTGGTACATTTTTCGAAACAGTCTTAACATTCTACTGTAAGTGCAGTTATCACAACTGTTTGCTGGATCATCAGAACTTTATTGGATGTCTGAAAAATTTAACTGTTTCAGTTTATATGTAACACATTTCTACAAAATGTACTGTATAGATACAAATGTATTACTGCTGTAGCTGCCTCTGTTTAGGGTTGTGACGTTCCTCCATGTTCAAAAATGGTGGTGATTGTGCTGGGCGAACTCCATATGCTTCCAAATTTGATTGGCAGGATTGTGATTCCTTTCTTTACAACAGCAGGCCATTTGCTAATTTAGATATTACAAACATTCCATGTCATAGGTTTTTATGGAATATACGTGCATCAGAGTCTACTGACACAGAGCCAGTAAAGTTTCTCCACTGAATCTCAAACTCTCAGGAGGATTGCAGTGTAAATGTCTCTGGCCATTACAACATGTAAGACAAAGTTACGATGGAACTCATTCATCTGATTATGTAAAATATGAAAGTCTTGACATCAGAGAGATAGACAGACAAATGCATCCCTGTCCCATGAGGCTATTTGTGTCCTCCGGGATGATTTGGGTCTAAGCTTGCACCACGCATCGGTCAGTCCTGTTTCACAATGCTGGTTTAGAGAAGACTTGGTCATGCCAAAACATTTCTTCACAGCCAGGTTGACTACACACGCAATGACCACAGGGTGACCAGATGTCCATGCCAATTAAATCAGGCTTTGAACATTGCACTTGGACAGACAGACATTTACATGCTCAAGAAACAGTGCCAGAGACAGACATCACATTTGAAGGTCAGCATTGGACAATGGCTGTTAGGAAGATATGGAAGACATTGAAGTCATTAAACTGTCCGGTTGCTATGTCATTTGTTCAAATAGTGCAAATATGAAATGCATGAGAACATTGGGTCGAAGCCAGGTAAACCCTTGATATGATTCTGCAGTTGGTTACATTAGTACAGAATAAAATAGGTCTCATTTGTGAATGGTGGGTTTAGAGGGGAGGTAAGTGGGTGTTTCACTAACCTGTAAATTTTGGCTCTTGTACTAGCAGCAAGTTTGACAAATTGGACATGCACCGAATAACCTGTCTTGTGTCATATGATAACACCCTGAGGAGCTATTAACGATGCCTGAAGGTACAAACGGCTTAAATTCAAATGGCATGGGGCTGGGGCAACGTTTTTATGGGAAGGCTTTCACAAGTTTTTCTGAGTCAAATACAATAATAAAAGTTTTAAAAAAAGTTTTTTTTTAAGTGTATGTGTGCTTTTTGTTGGTTTTAACCTAATTCCTAGTTCCAGAAATAAAGAAGATCTAGATTTCTCATTTAACATGGAAAATGTGTCATGCTTTAGTGGAGGATTTCTGCCTGGTTCACACGGGACGATTTTAAAATTGTCGGACGATTTTCCAAACCTGAGAGACCCCACACACGGGGATAAAAAATCACGGGTCTAACAGTTTTGGTCGCACAGTGTGTGGTGCGCAGCCACACGGCAAAATCAACACATCACACACGAACCGATTTGACTCCCGAGCATTCTCAGGTCAGACGGGAAATCGCGCAAAATACCTCGAGATCAAACGTGACTTCAGAGTAAACAATCATGGCGGATGAAGAGGATGCAGTGGCAATAGTTTGTAGTTTGTTTTTAACCGGAAAAAAAACGTTATCAAAAGAAAAGGCGATGATCTCTGACGTCCACCGGACTTTCTGGTCCGTGATGCCGCCGGCTGTTTTGATTATATTTCCCGGTGTTTCCTCGCCGCCTCGCCGCCTCGTCACCTCGCTTTCTGATTGGCTACACTCCACAGTCCACAGGCTGCGTGCTCGGGGGACACCACACACGAGAAGAAATCGGGCCAAATAAATCCAACATGTTGGATATCCCCGATTTGAGATCGGAGCGGTCCCGACGTCCTTCCGAGCAGACGAGAGCAGCCTTAACACACCACACATGGCAGGAATATCTGATCAGATTATTTTACGATAATCGGAGCATCCTTGAGATTGTCGGAAGGAGTGAATCGGGGCTAAAATCGGCCTAATTATCCTGCCGTGTGAACCAGGCTTTACTTGGTGGAAAACAAACACTTTTAACATGAAAATGACCTGAAATTTCAACTATAACCAATAGATGGCTGCAGAGGACCACTCATTAGCTCATTTGCCAATTCCACTCCCTTTTTCCACATGTTTTGATTTTGGAATTATTATAAAATTAATATTATAACAAATTGTTAGCAATTTTATTGCTCTGAACTATATAGCAAGGAAAAGTCACAGTCTCATACCATTTAGATCAGGGTTTCTCAAACTCGGTCCTGGAGGGCCACTGTCCTGCACAGTTTAGCTCCAACCCTGATCAAACACACCTAGCTGTGAGTTTCTAGTGATCCTGAAGACATTGATTAGCTTGCTCAGGTGTGTTTGATCAGGGTTGGAGCTGAACTGTGCAGGACAGTGGCCCTCCAGTACCGAGTTTGAGAAACCCTGATTTAGATGAAAGGAACTTCATAAAATGAATAATTAAATAGATTTTACAGTGGATGCGAAACCTTCTTGAATTGCTCCCACATCATATTGTAAACCACATTTATGACAAAGAACTACACAGATGCAGATATCATAACAATCTGTCAATAAATGCACACAAGTTGTCCTCTGCTTTTGACACTGTTGCTACTGTTTGAAGAATATGTTGAATAACGCAGACTAAAATAAGGAGGAGGAGCCGAAGCCTTCCGCTGGTTTCATATGAGTTTTAACGGAGTTAATCGTAATTTTTTAGGGAGGCTGGGTGGAAATTAAGGGGGGTTAAAGCCCTTTCTAAATTGGGCCTAGTGACGAACCTGATTCAAAATATACTAAAAATGACCAAAAATAGCTAAATATTAGCGAAATAATAATATAGAAATTTACTCATATACTAGTGTTTTTTTTTATTTTTTTATTTTTTTTATTATACAGTACATAAGGTAAACACAGAACACAACAACAGAACACAAAAACAACAATAAAACAGCAGTAATAATAACAGTAATAATAAATAAAAAAATAAAATAAATAAAAAACAGCAACGACAAATAATAATAGTAATATTTAGAAGTATTAAATAGTATTTAAATAGTAATAGCATGTATAATAATAATGATAATAATAATATTTTGTGGTGACGGTAACAGTAATATCAGTGATAGCAATGACAGTAATAATACAATAATGATAATAAGGATGGTGATAAGTTGTCATATACTAGTGTTTGAGTGTATATTGCGAAATAATCCGAAACCATTAGAACAATTTAACATATAACATAATTATTCCTCCCATCTTATTTTCTAAAACTTTTTAAAAAATGTTTAAATAGGCTCCATAGGTAATCTGCATGGTCTAATAGCAGAGACAGTCGCTCTCAATGAAAGCCTTTCCTAGGTATCTGCATGATAAGGACAGTAGATTGCATTAATATTTGTGTACATCTTAATATGGGTTATGGAACATGTATGCATACTTCCATGTGTGTGTGCCAGCGTGTGGAGGTGTGTATGTCAACAAACACGTGGTATCTTTGAGACACTGTGGAATTCATGTATTTAAAGCCTATTATGATCCTCATTTTGGTGTTCAAGATAAACAGTTATGTAACATGGTTTGGCCTATAGAGTTCTTTTAAGGTACGGTAGTCTAACATGAGTCTCCCTTACTCATGAATGGCGAATTTCTTTTTTATATTGCACTGGAGTAGATGTGATGAGATTTTTTTAAATTCTAATAATAATGATTTTCTAGCTTAATCAAAATCTTGACATGGGATGTGTGCTATCTTGATATGAAAATCTGATATTTTTTTAGAACAAAAGAGCAAAGTACAAGAAGACCAGAGGCTTAGTATGCTTTTTATCATTTCAACAACACCTTATCTGCACTTGACACCAGTAGATTAATGCATGCAGTGTTGATGGCCATTATTGCAAAGGACAAAAACATGCTGCTGATGAAGAAGTAAACCATAAAAGAAAGAAGAAAAACAATACAGACGCTACAAAAACATTCTCCCCATATCTCTTTGACCTTCAGATTATAATATGAGACATATATGTTACTTTAGAAGCATGTACTGTAATCTGTAAATCAGTACATACATCAGCCAACAAATTAGGATTTGTCTAATACTGTATAGACCAAGGTTCAAAGACCAGCTAAATCATCTCAGCCAAATGGACCTTTGATATTGATACTGTAACTGTACAAATTTGCAGTCTAGAGTAAATTTATTTCCTCATCCAAGTTGGGTGATTATTGGCACTCAGTAAAAATGGTCATTATCAGTTTACCTGCTGTGACATCTGGTATCAAACTCATAGTTCAATATTGTAAAATATTATTCAGAACTATATCAGACAAAAAAAAAAAAACTCCAATACTTTAAAAACACAACCTGCTCAAATTTATAGTTGAAAATTACAACTGTAATTTGTGAAAATGTTTACAATACACCACTGACTAAACTGACATTATCAACTTAATGTCAATAATGAATGATAATAATTTCAACATGATTCTTATTAAATGGGTATTCTTTTGAAAACATGAAAGATTTGCAAATAATAATATAGGCTACTGTATAATATTATTCAAGGCATAGCATGAATTACACCAAAAAGCACATTTTAAAATTCAAAGCAGTTGATAATTTGTTTGAGCAGTTGAAGATCATAGCAATAAAGGTGAGGGTTCTCTCTGCCATCTGAGTGGTGGCCAAGTCTGCGAGAGGAACAGGGCAATGAAGGTCACTGGCAGTAGCAACACTGGCCTTGGTATTGTGAAAAATGAAAAGTGGAACATTATGAAATACCCTATATCCCTAATGGACATTCAGTCTGGCATGCTGCTATCTCACAAATATCATATTTCTTTTCATATTTTAGTTTCTTCTGGGGCTTATTGAAGTTTTGTGTAATGACTAACAAAGTAGATTATTATTATTAATACCCATAATAAAAATGTTGGGTCTTGGGGTAGATTGAATAGACCTTATTCAGAGCAGCGCCATGACAGGTATGAAAGTGAGGCTGTGAGGGATAGACTGTATCAAAAGTTGTACAAAGCTCCTGGCTATCACTTATAATTTTTTATACGTTTTTTTTGTCAACTGACATTTCTTGGAAAGATAATTTTGCAGTGCTTCGTGAGACGAACAATCAAAAATACATTAAATAACAGTATAGCTACAGCCCACTGAAGAGATGTATGTCTATTCCTCACAGCCTCGCTTTTATTCCAGTTAAAAAAAGATGGTGCTGCTGTGAATAAGGTCTATTCTTCATCAAGTTAAAATATATTAGAAAAAATAAATAGCCTAATTAATGTGTGTTTTTATAAAGAGTGGACAATCAGTGTTGGTCATTGGTCAATAAAGTCTGGGGGAGGGGCTAAAGTATCCTCCACCTGATTGGCTGGGGGCCCATCCCCGTCCAGTTTACCTTGGCAACCTTTAAAACCTCCAGATCACATGAAGCGATAACCAGTCAGAGCCAAGTAGGGTTGGCAGCTACAGCCAGGAGCCAGCTTGGCTATTATCGAAAATTTATCAGACTGAATAATTTTTTGGGAAATAAAAACTTGACAACCTTTAACAACGTCTTTCTTTCTGCCAGCGAAGGCGGTTACAGTTTGATTGACAGCGCTTTCGATACTCCTCCTCCAGAGGCGCTTAAATGACAGGCGCGCGCATGTGAGCTCGCGTTGATGCCAGGACAGAGAGGGATGCTGTAGAGCAGCTCAACTTCCACCAGCGAGACTTATTCTGTTTCATTTATCATTCGTGCCTTAACCATGAAGACCATACTCGCTGCATATTCCGGTGTCCATAAGGGTAAGTAAAAAAAAAAATTATATATAGTAATAAATGTGAAATAATGGCTGTTTTGCTCATTTAATTTGTTGTTCAAATTTTTATATAGCCTAATTTTACAGTATTTATATATAAATATGTATTCCATACTTTATTCCATATAATAGTTTTTGTGTAACAATCAGGTGGTCATAGTTAGTGAGATTCATGGAGGTATTGAGCACAAAGTCTGCACCGTGTTCGGTGAATGAGAGGGATAATAAAAGTGTTATGAGCATCAGTGTCTTACTTCGCAGCGTGACTGATGTTTGTTGTTATTTTCAGTCTGTTAAGAAGGGATTATGTTGTCTTGTGATCTGATTCTAAGGGAAGTGTGTGTGCTTTAGTGCTGTATGTCTTAATTGTCTTTTCTGGTGCGGCTTTTTGAACTGTGTGAAATGTGCGTCAGTTTTGTGAATAATGAATTAGAGGTATGACGGTGTTGGTTGTGGGCTCTGATTCTTAGGATATAAAAGCAAAGATATTTCTGTTAAAACACATTCAAGTTTTAACCACAACTGGTTGTTACTGGTGTGTTACTTCTTTGTCACACTCATCATGATATGCATGACATTTATTCCTAGGCTTCAGACAGACCTATAGTGTTGAGAACAAGCATTCCCACAACATTAAGCTGGGTAATTCCGATTGTCCTTTAAATCCCGTGTAGGCTCAGGCTCCAGCATCCTCTCTGCCTTACATGACTTGCCATCCGTCCCCTGGCTGACACGATCCAAGATCGTGAAACATCTGCAGATTATCTCCGTCCTGCAGTTTGTCATGACATTTCTTGCCATGGGTGAGTGGAACAGTTAAGTTCTTTACGAGACTAAAGTCGAAGGCTCAGAGAATTTACAATGTAGGACATTGTGCTGCCTTTCACTTATATGAATTATTTTTGTTGTTTATGAAACGTCAAGTTGAAATGCTCTTTTTGCTCTTCTAGGCATTGGCTGCTCTCTGCTGCTTATGTACATGTTTTGCACTGACTGCTGGGTAATTGCTGCCGTTTACACTGCCTGGCTCATCTATGACTGGAACACCCCAAAACAAGGTAAAGATTTCAGTCTTCTCTTCCATGATTAAAGCGCATCATGATTCAATCTGTTCGGAAGTGTGGGATGCTTGTTCCGACTGCGTTTGCATTTGTTTTCTTTGTTAATGTTCCAACATCTTTATCTTAGGAGGCCGCAGATCGACCTGGGTGAGAAATTGGACTGTGTGGACATACTTTAGAGACTATTTTCCCATAAGAGTGAGTGACTTTACATCTTATACAACATTACGGTTTGAATTCAAAGAATTCAAACGGCTTAGACACTGAATAGCTCATAGTTAGGTAAATACAAAGATAAGCCTCAAACTGGAGTTATAAAATGTATGGACTTTGCAAATCTGAAAGTACAAATCCTTATAGAGTCCTGCAGAGTTTAAGTATAGATTTAAAAGGGACAGTTCACACAAAAATGAGTCTATCATTATTTAGCTTAATGTTGTTCTAAACCTGTTTGACTCTCTTTCATCAGAAAATACGCTATCGTTCAAAATTTTGGGGTTGATAAGATTGTGTAGGCCTAATGTTTTTGAAAGAAGTCTCTTATGCTCACCCAGACTGCATTTAAGCAGTAATATTGTGAAATATTATTACAATTTAAAATAACTGTTTTCTATTTCAAAAAGTAATTTATTCGTGTGATGAAGCTGAATTTTACTCCAGTCTTCTGTGTCACATGACTCTACAGCAATCATTAATATGTTGATTTGCTGCTCAAGAAACATTTCATATTATTCTCAGTGTTTATATTTATATTTAATATTTTTGTGGAAACTGTGATACTTTTTCCAGGATTTGATAAATAGTAAGAACATCATTATAAGTCTTTACTGTCACTTTTGATTAATTTAATGCATCTTTACTGACCCCATCTTTTCAAAGGTAGTGTAATTTGCATATTCTGACTAGCATGAAACGTGTAAACATGCATTGATTAGTTTCATCCTGTTCTTTTCTCTCCTTGACATTCTTGTTGGTTTGGGTGGATCTTGATGTGAGCTGTAGATTTTGCTAGACTTTGGTCGTCCTGATCAGTAGAAGCTTAAGCACTTGTTATTCTGTTCGTCTTGTGTCTTACTTCTGAAATATGAACAGAACAAAGGTGAAACAGGAACTCAAACACAGATTGGAATAAAACAAATACCTGCTTGAGGAACGGAAAAGTGAAAAAAAGTGACCTCTTTGACACACTTCTCTATAAATTCAATCTATAAATATGGTACTATTTAAATGCAAATCTTAATATGAAGTATTCAAATTTAATTAAAACCAAGGACTCTCACAAAGGAATGCCCTGCCTAGGCCAGTTGGCTTGGACGTTTACCTTGCAGTACACGTAGTGCATTTAAGTCACATAAAGTTACAGTGCGTGCCAGCAGTGATAAGAGTGAGGAGGAATTAGGTCAGCAGTGATTAAAAATTGTCTTAATGAAAAGTTTGATAGATATAAGAATGATTAACATCTGATCAATTTCAAAGAAATTTGCTGATAAAATGGGTTCATTAAGAACTAGATACAATTAAAGACGCAAACGCATCACAGAATGAGCCGATGCAACACATGTTGTATATTCCAAGTATTCTGCAATTAAATTTAGTATCGTATACCCCCAGAACACTTGGAATATATGATATGTGTCGCATGGGATCATTCTGTGATGCTTTTTTTTTTAGAAAGCTTGATGCTGATCGCTATTCACTGCCATTAGGTCCATAAAATATGAAAATCACCCTAATGCCATAGTCACCCTCATGCCATATGCCCTTCTTGGACATATGGCATATGCCCTTCTTGGACATATGGCATGAGGGTGACTATGGCATTAGGGTGATTTTCATTTTAGGGTGATCTATCTCTTTAAGGTGTGGTCATTTTAAGGTGTGGTCAGGGTGAATTTTCATGGTCAAAATCATCCATTCATCAGTCATTTAATTTATGAATACATGCAATTGTGAATTTCTCTTGAGGGCGAAACCTCACCCTGATTTCACAAAGAGTTCAAGTTGGTCACGAGAATTAGCCGTTACGACCAACAGAAACCTTGTTTTGGCAACATCTTGGCAACTACTCACAACACCATATTATTGTGGAAAGAATAATATTAATTTGATTTATAATAAATGTGTAAGATTTTGAGTCTTGGATTCAAAAACAAGGGCAACTGCACCTGCAAACGTACACAAGACTAGACTTTCTCTTCAGATGGTTATACATCTCGCCCCGACACAGGATTTGTCTTAAAACCTTTGATTTATTCATCCGTTAATGTCATTATGTAACACTGACTGCTGTTTATGTAAGGATAAGCAGCTCTTAAGTTTGTACAGTTTCTTGTACATACTCATTCACTTCCTTGAGAGGCTGACTGTTGCTCCGTTATATCTGCTGTAAACATTAATACCATGGCATGTCCAACGCTATCTCACGACCAATTCGTACGAATGATAAAAAGTTGGGTAATTCGTACTAATTCGTACGACCTCACTCGTACGAATTTGTACGATTTGTCTAAACCCACGTGATGGTTAGGTTTAGGGGCGGGGTCAGGGGTAGGTCATTCGTATGAATCCATACGAATTGGCAAATTCGTAAAATATGTACGATTTTGCAAAATTCGTACGAGTCAGGTCGTATGAATTCGTACGAATAAGCCACCTCGTAGAATTTGTACGTTTTCCCGTGAGATCGGGTTGGCATGTCTGTCCTTAATTATCTGCTAAAAGAATATGTACTGTATTAGGACAGTAGATAAGTGCTTAATGATAATTTCTGATAAGAAAATGTGTTCGTGAACAATATAATGTACACACGCCTTTACTTAGATAAAGTGTCAATACTGACCTATGTCCTAAATCCAGGAAAACAGGTCTTTTGAAAATGCAAAATATAGCTATTAGTTCAAATGAAGTTATTTAATAAGTTAAGTTAATAATTTCTCACTGTGAAATTTAAGCATCACATCCTATATTTATAATCGCATAGTAAACAATGCAAATTGACTAATCTCCTGCTACATTTTTCTCTGATTATTTGCAGCTTATCAAGACGCATAACCTGCTTCCTAGCCGAAACTACGTTTTTGGCTACCATCCTCATGGCATCTTCTGTTTTGGTGGTTTTTGTAACTTCGGGACAGAGGCCACAGGATTCTCCAAGATATTCCCCGGAATTAAGCCATCTCTTGCCACATTGGCTGGAAACTTCCGGTTGCCAGTGTTTAGGGATTACCTGATGTCTGGAGGTACCTATAGCTGCACTACTAGTATCATTTTATGGATTAAACCATGCATTCATTGTTTGCAATTGCATCATGTATCAGTGAGTGAAGAGTAAACTTTCTCAATGCAGGAAGTTCGTTTTTTGTCTGATTAAAAAGAGGACCATAGTTGTTCTCTGTGGTGTAGATAAGAATCCTGTAGTCAAGGACCTCTGAGCTTTGTCCTATTGCGTACAGAGACACAGTCCAGCATGTGCTGATGTCAATATATTTTTGAAGAACTTCTGTTGAAACCTGCCCTATGTACCCACTGATTGATAGACTATTCTTCCACCCTCTTGTAAGAAACAAACATCGGTAGTTACTTAAAAAACTGTCAAACAAATATTTTCCTTAAAATTCCAATATAATATAATATAAAATTATATGAAATTATATGATATAATATAATAATATAATATAATAATACAGTTTTGCCGTCTTCTGCTTTAAATGATTGTGCTCTTTAAAGCGGGACGTGAGCTGTTCCATAAATGTTGTTTCTTATGCGGAAATAGCGTTAAAAAAGCTTATATTTCAAGCTGGATAAGATATGTGAATGTGCAGTCTTATGTGCGCACATGAAATGGAAGTTGCGATTTCTTTTCTTTCCTATTGTGACGAGCGAAATGGCTTCTCGAACAAGAAAAAATGTAGAACAGGACTTGATTTTGTCCATTGATTGGATCGTTGTTATTGGCTCATGTGAGTGACAGGTTGTCCCGCCCTCGCACCAGTAAACGCATCATCAGAGATGAGAAAAGATGAGATGTGGTTGCAAGAGAGAGCGGCAGCTATTTTAATTCAAGATTACGAGGGCAATAAATACTGCAATATTCCAATGCAATAATTGTTTTTATTTTAAAACGATTTATTTGTTTTAGTTTGACATTTTTATTATTTAATTAATTATCTTTTCATTGTCTCAAGAGCCCCCTGCAGTTCCTTCATGAACCCGTTTGGGATATAGTAAACGTTCACCAAAGTTCTGACACTATACCCTTCCGTTGCTCAGGTATCTGCCCTGTAAATCAAAACTCCATTGACTACCTCCTGTCTAGTAACGGTACTGGCAACGCTGTGGTCATCGTGATCGGAGGGGCTGCAGAATCTTTGGACTGTGCCCCGGGGATGAACGCCGTCACGCTGAAAAAACGCAAAGGCTTTGTGAAACTGGCCCTCAAGCATGGGTGAGAACCGCAAATAATTTTCCTCACCACCTTCCCAGTATTGTTTACTTCAACACTATTCGGTTCAAATCGATCAAATTCAGTGTGCTGTTGAGGCTAGGTTTATGCTGGTAGTAGCTTGAGTTTTGCCTGAAGTTCTTAGTCCTCTGATGCTTTCAGTCCTGTTCAGGTTTTCTTGGTCATCATCAGTAAATGGCAGGGTTGTTGCAGATGAAGCAACACAAAGCCTTCAGAAATAAGCACTTGTTGGACTAGCAAAGCAGTTTGGAGTGAAGTATTAAGCCAGTATTTTGTGATCAGAAATGTGGAGAAACAACAAGAACTCTGCCAATATTTTTTACTCTGAATGGAACTACATCATTACAAAGCAATGCATAATAATACAAAGAAAATCCCTAACTATTCAAATCTCAAAGAAGCTTAGAAGATAAGTGCTTTTGAATAAATTCCTAAAATATGACTTACCTCTCTCACAAGATTCTGTGAAAAAATTAAATTGACTATTGCATATTGTCTTTGCATTTTAAAATGTGTATTTCCTTGTCATTATGATAACTTTTTAACTTCTTGTTCCCCTCTCAGTGCTGATCTGGTGCCCGTCTACTCATTTGGTGAGAATGAGGTCTACAAACAGCTGATTTTCAACGATGGTTCTTGGTGGCGTGTGGTTCAAAAGAGGCTTCAGAAGATGTTAGGCTTTGCCCCGTGCCTGTTTCATGGTTGTGGACTGTTCTTCCCAGAGTCATGGGGTATTGTACCTTTCTGCAAACCCATCACTACTGTTGGTGAGTAACACCACATTTGTCACCAAACAGATGTTTTAGATATTTAGATTTTACAGATATTTTCTCTAGGTAATCAAGTTTTTTTATGTTAGCCTTTTGCTAAATTACATAGAGTTTGATAGAGTAAATCAAATATAACAAATATATATATTAGGGATGGGAATCAAAAAAAAAAAAAAAAAGAATTAATTGCACAATTTGCTGTAATTAATTGCAATTAATTGCATTTCCCCCAAGCTTGTAATCATCAATATTTAAACTTAGAATCACCTAATTAAATTAAACAACACAGGAAAAAAGGAACAGAAAATAGCCATATTAAAATAATATTAAACATCAATATATTATTATTTTTCAGTAATCAATCAACATAATCAATTTAACAGATTTATTTGTATTTTTATTTTTTATACTAATTATCAAAATAAAATCCTATAGTCCTACAAAGCTATTATTACCAGAGCATGTGATCAGAGCAGGTCTTTTTACCATTGTTGCCCAGCATGACTATACTATACCAGCTCAGCAAACAGAAGTCTACTACAGAGAAATTTCACGTTATTTGAGCGGACTTTGCTTTTCCAGTGCGTGATCGGAACATGATTGGAGCGTTTGGGCCGTTAACGACAGAGCAGAACATTGAGCAGTGAGCGCAGCGCGCCGACACACACACACGTTATGCGCGGCGCACACACGGAGCGGAAAAGACTCGCTCATGAAAGCTGGGCGAGAATAAAACCTGATCGTGATCGCCGAACATGGGGCGGGACGGCATATTTCTGGCCTTTTCAATAGCAGCCGCAACAGGAAATCATTAAAACATTCATTTTTGCAATGAACAAATCAAACAAAAGTAATTTAAATTGCTTAACAAAACAAATGTTTCAAGTGGTTTCCCCAAATTCAACTGAAAGTGCAACTTTAAATGACTTATGGAGTCTCAAAATTATTCAACCCCCTGAATAGAATCCCTCACAACGGCACAAATCTGCAAAACAGGTGTTGTCTCAAACACACCTGATGCAACTAATCAAGGGCTTCATTAGTTGCACCAGGTGTGCTTGAGCTAGAATACATGAAATATCATGAAATCCTGTTGGCAGCAGGTCCTAACAGCAAAAGGGTGTTCTACTAAGTACTAAAGATGCTTGCCATAAAGGGGATGAATAATTGTGAGATTGCAGAAGTCATTAAAAGTTGCATTTTCAGTTGAATTTGGGGAAACAACTTGTTGTGTTGAGCTGTTTCAATTACTTTTGTTTGATTTGTTCATTGCAAACCGCTGAAAGTCTATAAATTTTGCCAATAAACCTGATTTTGCAGTGGGGGTTGAATAATTTTGATTACAACTACAGTGTCCTACACTGTACCTATATATATATATATATATATATATATATATGAAGAGTTCAGATGCAAAACCCTCTAAATGCCATTTGAAATTTTCTTATAGAATGATCATTTTTATCAAGCTTGTATATTTAAGTTCAGTAATTTCACTATCTTCATTGCCATTTAAGTGAAATTATTGAATTTAAATATACGAGCTTGATAAAAATGATCATTCTATAAGAAAATTTCAAATGGCATTTAGAGGCTTTTGCATCTGAACTCTCCATATATATATATACATATACTTATGTATTTACAGGTTTAATGCTGGTATTTAAATATAATTAATATGTGTATATGTATATTTGAATTGTACTAGATATTCTACTTATTCTATGGGTTATGCATGGGTTATTATGAGACATACCTTAAAATAGTTTTATACAGTTCAAGGACAGTCTCTATGTTGATAGAACTGCTCTTTCAGCTTACGGTCGATATTTGCTGACATCAGAATACCATTAATGTTTAGAATTTAGACTTTTGTTGACATAAACTTGGTTTAACTAGCGTTTAATGTTCTGTGGATGAACTTAATAAAAAATGTTTCTCTCTTCTACAGTTGGTGAACCCATCACAGTTCCAAAAATCGAGGAGCCGAGTCAGGACGTCATAGACATGTACCATGCTATGTACATCAGGTCCCTCAAGTCTCTCTTTGACAATTACAAGGCTCGTTTTGGTCTAAATGAGAGTGACATCCTTCTAATTCAATGAAAGAAAGCATTGATGAATAGTAATAACTTTATAAAAGAACACTCTGGAGCATCCACCCCCTAACTAAAGTGCCTGTTCAGAGAAGATGAAAGAAATCAATGCGGTTTCTATTCATTCAATAGTGTAAACTGTACTGAAATGTACTGTTCTACATGGGATGTTAATCCAGCCTGTGTCACTTCTGCTCATTGCCACTGGGTGGCAATCCACAATAAATACTTTGCAGACTGCTGCCAAGTATAATCTAGATTTCTCAGATGGTGGATGTATATTCCTCAATATATGCCAATATATATATATATATATATATATATATAACAAGTAATGTATTAAAGATTTAATTTAAATGCTGTTCTAGATAAAAGTGTTTGCCCCATTATATTATTTTTAATGCAGAAGCAATGCAATTATTGGGAGTTTTGCCTTACTAAAAAGCCAAAGGGTGGTTGTGTAACCAAAGAGTGGAGGTGGATTTTGGCCTTTTGTTATATAGAAACTAACCAAAAAGGAAAATTGTGATTCAATTGTTGGAATAATACGTTGGAATGAAGGACAGGATATTTTGCTTTTAAGAAAATTATCCCTTTTTTATCATAGCTCGAAGGTTAAAGTGAAGTCTAGAAGGTGAAGATGATAATGAATACCTGTAAATGTGTGATGGTACAGTATTATAAGAATACTGAATAATGAATGCTGGTCATTTTTCTGTAACACTATTGATAATTTACCACAGAAGTATTAATTTTGCATATATACAGTAAGTTGCACATACATGCTTTGTTAAGCTCAAGCAAATCGTTTACCTACTGCGTTTGTAGCCTTGAAATAAGATCAGTTTTCACCATAAATCCTTACATGACATCAACATTTGTCCCAGTTACAGGTCATTATTCCAAAAGCAAATGCTTGAAAGACCTCAAACATGGGTTTGTATGCCAAATCAAACAAGCCTTTTTTTGAACATCAATTAACCTGAATTCAAGTGCCAAGATGTATGTACATGTATGCAATCATATTTGAGAGAATACATTTTTTATTGTGATTGTGTATATAAATGGATTCAGGGGACCTGCAGCTCTTGATTGGTGGATAAGCAATACATGCTGACATTTAACCAAGGATCGTGACTTATCGCCTTTTAAGTTGTGAATATGCAATAAATGCTGCAGTTTCCATCTCTGATATCAGCCTTCATTTATGTCCATGAAATCCTGATTCTTTGAATTAAACTTTTGTATATTTTCAGAATAAACGTTTATGGAAAAGTTTCATGTTCTGTCTTGTTTTGAGCTACAACACTGTCTGTGAATGACACATAACAGCAAATGTTCTTTTATTCCCATTTTAAAACTCACTGGAATTTTTTTTTTTACATCAGAGATTTATGCAACAGTTCCAGATTATTAGTCCAAAGTCCATGGGTCATGTAAGATAGTTCTTTAAATTAATCAATACGGCTGTATGACCAAATCACTAGTCTCTTCACAAATTAAACATAATAATGTTTGTTTTACTTTTGTAAAAATTAAAATATGCATTTAATAAACCAAACAACACATTGTAATTCACATTCACAGAAAACCCCAGGATATGTTTAAGGTACATTATAGGATTTATTACAGCATGTAAAGTCTCAAGATATATTAATAAAGCAACCCTACACTAATGTCTCTACACTAGTGTAAAAAATAAATTAAAAAATAAACTTTGTAGGGCAAAAAAGTGTAACTGCTTGGGACTTCTTATTTGATTGGCTTATAGTGAAGGTGGGGCACATAGCCATGAATGAAATATTTTGAATTATTTATCTAGGTCACTAATTGTTTACTTTTTATGTTTAAATATTGATTTCACAAATGTAATAAACTGAGGCCTTAAAATTATGATCTAGGAAATTATATGATTTGTTTAACCATTATGGTATTGTTTTACCCCATATATCTTATTTATTTTGCTTTTCTCTTTTTTGCTTTTAGTTTTTTTTTTTCTGGCGTAGTGAGTAAGCCTATGCATGATGAATAATTTAGTCTGTAAGGACTTTATATATGTTAACATGCAATGTTCTTTTAAAATTTGATTGCAATAAAAAATAAAATAAAATGAAAGATTATTTTAAAATGAACAGACATTAACTAGGTCATTTCCCCCCCTAAAATCCTTTAAAATAATTGTATCAATAATTTACATTTATTTAAACATTATGGACAATGCTTCATTTCATTTTCATATTTAATTTAAGCAGGAAGGAAAAGTTTACAATTTGGCTTATTATTAGTTAAGTTGAGCAATGGCGCCCCCTTGTGCTTCATGGACACTTCTACTACTTCATACAATAATAATGATAATAATAATACTAATTAAAGTTATATATTGATTATTAATAAAAGTTATATATCGATTCATTAATTTGTAGTAATTTAGAAAAATTTAAATCTCTTTGTTCAGCGCACGTTTTCGTTTTATAAGTACGTGGAACAGGCTCGTTTATTGCACATTATTTTATGCTCGTATCAATGCAATGCTCACCCAGATACTGCATTAACTGGAGAATAAACGGTCTTCATTCAGCGGTCCTGATCACGTTACCCCTCGCTTCCTCATTTTTGTACGAACTAGAGCACAGCATGAGTTTCTAAAGGCCTCCTCCCGCCCTTTTCCATTTGATTGACAAGCTCTACACCAATCAACGTAGAATATCCATTTACGTCACCAAGTTTCTGTTTTAGTGACAGCTTCCTCAGCAAATAGGCACGAAGCGAGGGTTTGCCGATCAAGGTCGCGGTAATGGCTTCCTAGGCAAGACTTACTTTGTTTATGCCGCTGTGGGGACGCTAGTAGCTGCGTTTAGTGCGCTTAATGTACATTATAATACAAATCTGCACGTTTTTGAAGAAAGCTCAGAATCTGACACCTTCGTACCGGGAGTTTCTCGCCGATGGGGCTGAGTTGTACGGCTGAATGAGGCTATCGCCTATGGTAGCGTAGAAGGATGAACTCAATCGCCGGTCGGGATCTCGCAGTGTCCGCTGGAGCTGTCAGCAGCAACCCCGGAGCAGCGTCCTCCAGAGTCCTGCATGTGGAGCTCACATCACAACAGGTACACCTGCAGCTTCCAGCCTTATGTTCCATATGTGCGCGCGAATACCTAGCGGATCTTCTTGTGCATGTGTCACATGTCACCGGATGATCATAACACTGGGCCTCCATGTCCAGTCAAGCTCTGGTCCACATTTATGAATGCAGTGGGGTTTGAAATTGACATTTCGGAAGCAACTAATACGACTGTGTTAATAATAGAGCGCTGGCTTGTTCATGCCAGAAATAGCAGAGCGGTTTCACAGTGTAGTGTAGTCTTGTCACTGTGGGTCTCCAAACTCAAAACACAGATACAAAATAGACCAGACAACGTCCTAACATTTATTATTCATGCTTAAAAGACTTTGAAACTGGCTAGGAAGGCAGTGGTGGTGCTGTCTTATGGAGTGAGCTGTGCTTATCTCAATTGCTCTGCAGCTTGACAGCACTGACTTAAATTACTATAAATGATGTCATATTTGCACATTGGCACACATTGTTTGGGGGCTCTACAAAGAAAAGCCCTTGTTATCAATGGTTGGTATTATTGTCATTTGAATGGTTTATCAAAAAAAAAAAAACTTATATTTATAATGATATTATGTATTTTATTTTTTTAGTTTATATTAACATACCTTTTTATTAAAAAGTCTTTGCAATTAAGGATTTTAAAATTGTTGATGTAATGCTTGAGATTGCTGTTAGAGAGTAGTTGTGATTGTGTGTGTGTGTTGTAACAATTGCAATGGTGCAATGTTGCACAATACACGTAGTGCACATACATGCCCTGAATCTGTCCTAACTGAGAGTAGTCCTCAGTTTTGTGGAATGATAGTCATGGCCTGCAGCAATCGTCTGTTTAATCACATCACTGGTTCCCATGAAGTGTTTTGGGGATCGCAGGGTTTCCTGTTAAGCAGTGTCTGTTGATGACTTGGCATTCTGTGCAGAGAAATGTTGCATTACTTAATGCTGCAAACATGGGGCTGGAGTTATGTTTTAGCATGGCTTTAAGTAAAGAGCAGTTTCTTGCAGGAAGAACTCACTCTGAATCTTTGCTATATAATATAATATAATACAACATATTCCATTTTTAAATTTAAGTTACTTTTTTTATAGACATAAATATGTACTGGTATAAACTGCAGCACATGAAAATATACTAATGGCAATGTGAATATTCTAAATCTAATATTGCCATTAGTATATTCCCATGTCCTGCTGCAATACCAGTAATATTGATGCTGTCAAATGCAGGTATAGAAGGATGATCGTAATCACTATATGTTTTGAGGGCTTCATGCAGAGTTGTATGATTAATTAAAATAAAACCGAAATTGTGATATGGCTCAAACACAACATGCACCAAACATGCAACAACTTGTAAAGAAAAGCACTTATATAAACTGACTGTTGTAAAACAAAAGAAAACTTTAAAGGCTCCCTGCCCCAGACTTACAAACAAGCACAATAAACCTGCACTTTTTTCTACAATCACATGTTTAATTGCAAACACAATTTTTATCAGAAATAAACATTCTCATTGTTGAGAGCATCTGATTGGACAAAAGTCTATGTAGTGCAAGATGAGTCATCAGTAGCCTATATATTTAGTCGATTTGCAAGAAAAATTGTCATCTTCACCCTTTATTCAAATATTATTAAATATTTGTTAAAGACTTTGTGAGCATATTGCGTAGTTGCGCTTATTTGGAGTCAATTGTTTTATTTGTTATAAATGGCACATGCCAAATTGTGTGGACAATTTTTGGCCAGGCTTTCATACAAAGGAATTATGAACACATGTAAAAACAAGAGAGGACCTAGGAAAATAATAACTGATTGTGTAGCTGTAGTTTGCCTCTTTTTGCCAAATAATTTTGTCAGATAAATACCATAACCAAGTTTAGTTTTTTTCTTCAATCATATTTTAAATAAATATAAAACAATTGACTCATATTTGATGGTTTAATCGAACTTCTAGGGTCATTAACATCCCATATGGACATTGCTTTTGGCCACTATTGTGGACAAGTTAATTTTACAAAATTTTACACGTAAAATAGCAAAGAAATGGTTTCAAACCTAGTAGACTTTAGTTAAAGTTGCAATAGGTGATTCTCTACAGAAACATTTTTATTATGCTGGTTGAAGTCTTGAAATCACTATGTTAAGCGGTCTAAATGTATTTTATAAATATATATCGTCTGTGGAAGGCATAGGACCATAAAATGTTCGTTCAATCATTGCATTCGGAAATGAAATGAAATGTGTGCCGTCAGTTAACGTGTGTTTTTGTATACCACTGTGAAGCTTGTTCACGCAGACATCATACGTCATCAGCGCATTTCACGTACGCTGTGCAGACCGAGCAAGAATGGCAGGCAAATAGTTGTTTACGTTTGTTATTGTAGTACTGTTACTCACTGTAAGTACTTTAAAGCTGCATTATGCAGCTTTGCCGATTTCTTCGCTGTTTTCTCGCTTTTTGCTTGTGGATTTCTGTATAGAGCTCCCCCTACAGCTTCGGAATAGATATTTGACAACACTGTCGTCAAAACTTGTTGGCTCGTCCCATCTTCTCCCGCTGGTCATGTGCATTTGTTTTCAAAGAACCCGGCGAACGCACGGAGCCATGTCCACTGAGGTATGTATAATATACAGAAGGCTAGCATATACATGTTTAGATAGTATATGTGTGCAGTGCCGTAAAGCAGTTTGTTACATCGCGAGACCTGATATCACGCGATACTTCCTGATGCTGCGGCCGGCGGCCCGCAAGGGTGGTTTTTCGTCTCACAGGCGCTCGAGGGGTGCGAGAAGACCACCATCCAACCCGAAAACAGTCATATAACCATTCCAATGACTCCGAAGCTGTTCGGTTAAGACTCATGATGTAATCCAATAACGTTGTCTCTCTTTTGGTCTGTTCGCGTGTTTAGGAGGAGGCATGGCTTTGGACGGCGATTTGCAGGAAGGGTGGGTTCATATGCTTTCAATGCTAGCATGCTAAAGTTAGCATTTCCCAGATCACCTATTACACCTTTAAATGCCAAGGTCTTTCTTATGATGGTGATCTCCGGTGGCCTGTTGCATGAAGCTGAACAAACTCTTGAGTTTCAGAGTAGGTTTAGAGATAGACAAAACCATACCAATCAAACCTGGTTTAGATCAGGTTCATCAGGCTCACAACGCTCAATATAAACGTCCTCTGTCAACTTGGGTTTGATCAGAGTTTGTGATTAACTCTGAAGACCAGAGTTTGCTCAAACTAATCTCAAATGTTCCTGGGTAACAACTGATACCGGCTTCGTGCAACTGGCCTCAGTTCTGCTTTTGTTAAAAATGGCATGACTGTTATCAGAAACACTGAAATGTGAAACCAAATGTGAAGTCCCTATCACATGAGGGAGGTTGTTAGAGCTTGTCACACCTGTCTGAGGTTTATTTTACTGGAAATGGTTGTTATGACACCAATTTCTTTGGCAGTTACACAGTCACTTGTGACACTCTTATTGCCTGAGGCAAAGTCTTAAAGGACCACTGTTATGGACTACAGATAACCTCGTTCACACCCTTGAACACCATTCATTTGTTTTCTGGCAGAAGACATTTTTTTTGTTCAGTGTGATATGATTTATCATATTCAGAATGAAGTCATGCTTGATGTTTCGGTTTCATTTTTTTTAGCTGTTTGAAACAGCTGCAAAGTGAAAACTGCCTAATAAGGGAAAGTTGATCGTACGCTAGCTTGTTTGTTCCTGTGCTAATTAAATAGCCAGTTAACCTACTAAAATTTACCATTCAACCACTACGTTTCATAGTATGGGACAAACTAACCCTGGATATTCCTCAGTGTTTTGTTGTCTGAAACAAGACAGAAATGGGGGGAAAACTGAACAAAGTGTGGTGTTGTTCCTGTAGCTTCAATAATCCTGTGGGGCATCCCATGACTTAGATTTAGTATTTAATGCCTCACGGTCGGCACTGGAAATTCTTTGTGGCTGGTTGTGATGAAAGCTGGTCAGGTGAAGACTTTAGTGAGCTGAACTCTAAGATTAAGTGTTTCATTGAAACGGCTGTGGCCCTGTGCCTTAAATCTGGCCCTTGTGAATGGTAACTGGACTTTCTCTCCATCTCATTTTGTGTAGATTAGGATCACAAGGTTGACGTATCTGTTATTTATTCATGACCGTAGTTTTTTTTTCTTTTTTTTTGTAGTAGAGGTAGGCTATTTAATTATTGTGCTGACAGCACTCTGTACTTTACACAAGGGTTTTTAATGCCACCGAATCGCAATTATGATGATTATCCCTTTCTAAAATATAAAGAATAATGCTGTGTTTTTTCATGTATCTAGTGGTTGACCAATAAATTGCCAATATCTGCCAATGTTTTTCAGCTTATACATTTTTCTGTTTGGCCGATGTTTTGGAATTATAATTTTTATTTTGAAGCGCCAGTGCCTAAGCGTCCAGTTTCCATTCTCTGTCTTCATTAGTTTACCATCTCTGTTTAACAGTTCTGTCTAATAAGTTATTAGATATTATTAGAGCTGTTAAACAAAGAAAGTAAATGGTAAATGAAAAAGTATCCTCATTTCACCCTCAAGTTGTTCCAAACCTGCACAAAAATATATATTTTACCCAGAATGGTACCAAACTTCTACAGTAGTACAAATAGGTTCTGTACTCATAAAACGAGGCATTGAAAAGTTTGTACATCAGGAGTTTATTTAAATAACACTTGCCTGATGGCTCATGCTACCGCTAACCTGGACGTCGAGGTCACTTCCGTTATTTGGGAAAAGCACATAAAAGTCCTGGCAGAAAGCGATGCATAAGGATGTAGTGTAACGACGAATTATTGTTGACAACTTAGTGTTAACTAATAATTGTTGCAAACTGGTACTACCAACAAAATATAAGTACATTCCTGGAAATGGGCGTCATTACACTACATCCTTTTATGTGCTTTTCCCAAATAACGGAAGTGACCTCGACGTCCGGGTTAGCGGTAGCATGAGCCATCAGGCAAGTGTTATTTAAATAAACTCCTGATGTACTTTCCAATGCCTCATTTTATGAGTACAGAACCTATTTGTACTACTGTAGAAATTTGGTACCATTCTGGGCATTATTAGTGGGGTAATTTACGGGATACATCCTTGGATCCATTAGCGCCTTGCACAAAGCCATTCAGCTGATATCTCTAAATAAGCTCTAACTTTAATAATGTTCGACCAAGGGAAAAAAAGCTTCTGGGGGGGCGGTGTTTGGCTCGAGGTCATGGTGCAAAGAAGGACCCTAGGTTGATTGTACTCCGAACCATCCCTTTAAAACTCATCTTTGATCACCAAAATGACATATTTAAAAGTTTGTTCCTTGGAAAAAATATTCTTCATGCCTTAAAATAGTTTGAATGTAACTCTACACCAGTGTCTCATTTAGTATACGTGGTTCTATGAATATGCAAATTAGCCCCTCCTCCACTCACTCGCACCAGCTCAGAGATCCACTCGTTGATGATCATTGACGTGATTGGTTACAAGGTAGTTTGTGACATCAGAAACACCAGCGATTTCAAACTGCGTTTTTGAGTCTGTCGTTGGTTCACTGCAGTTTTAAGGAGAAAATACTCAGCAATGGTGTTGACTTATGAATTTGTACATGGTTTATCTTAAAGCACATTAAAAGCACCACATAGACATATAAACAACATTAAAAGCTTGATTTACACCACAGGGGTACTGTAAGAATTAGTGGACTAGTTGTTCAGGCAACATCCCTTCTGTGATCATATCATAGGCCTTTCTTGTTATCTTCTTTTTAACCAAAACTCTTATATGGTAAACCTTTCCATGCCGACTCCTTTTTTCCCCCTTGGCTCCTTCAAAGCAGTGGATTTGTGCCCAATGTGCAGCAGTGATGCCATGTTTCGGTCAGGGTGGAGGACTTGGATTTAAAGTGACGTGACGTGAGACTCACAATGATGTTTTGTGCCTGTGTGTTGGTCTGTTCCTGTTCACTGTCAGTTGCTTGTGATGGAAAACGGAGAACTGCAAAACATTCAGAATTTAGCGCGTTTAAGATGACATCACCTAGTCATAAAAAATCGTGAGAAATATCTGAGATATGTCATGAGTCATGATGTATTCCCAATTGTATTCGCTTAAATCGCCCTAGTACAAGCATTACTTTGAAAGATTAAATCTTTACTGTTTGATTACATGAAAGTGTGTTCCCGATGAGTACGCATTGATGTACAGCTTATAAAAGTAGTAAAGTATATTTGAAAGGCATCTTTAAAAAAATTTGATTGTCTTTCTTTCTCACTAAATGTCTTTCTCTCTTTGTCCCAACAGAGGCGTTTACGTCACTTGCGGAGCATAGCGGCCCGTAACATTGTGAACAAGAATGGCTCTCCTCTGCTTGACACTTACTTCAGCCTTCACCTCTGCCAGGAAGAACGGATATCACGAGGTGACTGATGCTAGCTGAGCTTGGTGGTACTCTCTGACTGTTTGCTTAATTTAGTACTTAAAGCTGCAGTGCATAATTTCTTTGTCATAAGTGACACCAAACAAAATCGCAGAAAGTGACTGTTTTAAAACATTTTTTCAAACATTCACCCTGTCTTCCATATCAAGGAGATGGCCCCACCCCTAAAGTCACGCTATTGGTTGAGCTGTTGTCGGGCTGATCGGACTGCTCATATAAATAGTACAATGTTTTGATAGCAACTTAGTGTTTACACTTCACACGTTCGGGGACATCAACCCACGATTTGTGTACTTGGTTATTTCTGTGTATTTTGCAGTTGGAAATTAAAAAGCCAACAGTTATGCAAAGTAGCTTTTAACTAATGAGAATTGCAACTCTTTTAAAAAAAATGGCACAATATAGCCTTTCCCTTCCCTTATGGATAGTAATGTAGTAAAAGAGCTGGGCTGGTTGTAGTTTTTGTGGAATAAATTTTTTAGCATTTATTTGAAATAGAAATCTTTTGTAACATTACAAGTGTCTTTACTGTCACATTTGGTCAAATTAATGTGTCCTTGCTGAATAAACACATTAATTTCTTAAAAAAAAAAAAATCTTTAAAAAAACGATTGAATTTTAATGTGTAAGTCACTCTGGATTTAAAAGCTTTTGGATGACTTTAACTTGCTTCTTTTCCTTTTCCAGATTTTTATAAGAGTGAAGTCATCCGAGACTCATTGGTGAGTGCTTTTGTTTTCATTGGTGTGTGGTCATGCGATTTAATGCTTATTTCAAATTTGTGAAATTGTAGACGGCACACAGCATATCAAAGCTTAGTAGCGTGGTGTAGCTTAACATGTTATAGCGTCGCATATCATATGCTCTTCTACTGTAGGATAATAAAAGTGAATGTCTTTTAGTTGATTCACTAATGTCCTTAATAGCCTTATGGGACTGCTGAAAAATTAACAATGGTAGCAATAGCTTTCATAGTTAATTTATTACTGTTAAACCATAATAAATATGGGGTCTTTGAACAGTTTAAGACACTTTCAGAATCTTTCTGTCATATTTATTTAGTCATTTTAACTTATTTATTAATATTTGTGGATGCCTTTGGCAGAAATTTTGGTTACCATAGTACATTTTACTGCGAATTGATTAAAGGATTAATTGGATCTTAAAGATGAGGTATGTAATTATTTTATGCTAAAATACAAACAAAGAACTTTGAAGATTATGGTTTTGTGGTTATAAATAATGTTCCCTCTAATTTGTTTTCTTGCTGAGCTAAACTTTTATCTATTGGGAGGACATTTTTTGCCACCTGAGCAAAAACATTCTTTATACCTGACCTGTACAGCGTACGTAGAAACACAATGGTTTCAACATGCAGTTGTAACTTTTAACTTGAATGTGCCATTTCTATTTTACTTGACCCTTGATGTAACTTATTGGTACTAAATAATATTTTTGAAAACAAGCAGTTAATTAAGAAGTCACTAAATGAAGCACATTTTAGGTTACCTGAGAATTTTTTGTTCTACAGTGCAGTTTACTGTATCGGTCTTTACCAAGAAATTCTATAAAAAATCATTTACAAAATCTTCTGCAGGACAGTTCAATTCTTTAAAATAATATATGAAAATAATTAAGCTGTTACACTGACATGATTTGGTAACCATAAAGTGTTTTTGCACAGTCAATTACTGGCTACAGGCAGCATTAAACCATACAAATTAAATGATTGTTTATTGCTTATGAATTTCCAATATTTTCTTTAGCATGGGGTTTCAAACTTTTTAATAGCAAGGAGCCCTAAACAATACCCTTGTGAGATAAATTCTTTATTAGGCTTATAATATAATAAAATATAGATCTAATATAATATAAAATGAAGTGTTTTAATATATCAGATTCAGCACATGTGCAGCTTAGACGGAATATTGGTTACAAACAATCTGTCCGACAACAGCAGCAGTGGCTCAACCAATGTTGCGAGTTTGGGGGCGGAACGATCTGTTTGACCAATCAATGCCAGATGGGGAGGTAAATGGGGAAACCTGTTTGAAAATAGTCCTTTTTTGGTGCTGGTAGTGCAGAAATTACACACTTCACCTATTCATTTTATTGCAGGTGCCATCATATTTAGTCATAATAAGAGTTGTAATCATGCTAAAAGAAGACTGACCTAGAGCAGACCTGGCAGTGTATGAAAAAAGGCAATGTCCTCAAAACCAAAAGATTCAGGACTTCATCTTTACACATGTTGCAAATCTACACAAAAGGCATTGCTACAGCTCCCAGCAGCACTGCGTCATTTACTGATATAAAACAGGTTTGCTAAATGGACTTTTTTTGGGGGTCACACCGGCAACCTTTTACTTTTGAAACAATTCCTTATTTTAGTTCGCCAAGAAGGCCTCCGAGCCACTAGAACGGATGTGGCTTCCTTCATTGACGACTAGAAAGCGGTTTAATGACTGTGTGGTCACTCTGTCCGAGCCTGTAATTCTGTTGAAAAACATTGATGCATGGCAACTGCTAAAATGAGAAGAGAATAATAACACAACACCCAAAAGCAGATGATGGTCAGTAATGTGATTTATACAGACGATTAAAGGCTCTGTTCTTTTCCGTTACTCTGACTGTAATGGACGTTTTGATGATAATAGTGATGATATGAAATATTGTAGGCTATGACTAATGTATTTATTAGTGTTTTCACATGAGATGACACCCTCAAAGACAAGTTTGAAGCTGGAGGGCTGTTCTTGTGTTATTCTGGGTGTGCTTTTCTCTCCAGTAGGCAGAGCTGTATTGAATGCAGTTGTTTATTATTAAATTTACAAAACGATGATCATATAAGTGGAATATAATGGAGAGTGGTCTGTAATTTTGTTTATTTTCTCTGCTTGTTCTCAATGTCATATCTTTGACCGTGATTAATTGATTCAGAGCTCTGATTCACAGCGTCATCATCACTCAAAATGTGAAGTGTCCATGCGGAACTTTTTATGCATTGAAACGTTTTAGAAAACATATGTAGTTAAATATTGCTTTTTTTTACTATATATTGCCATATTGATTCATTTTTTATTATTTAGTCTAAAAGTATTTCTCTCTCTCTCTCTCTCTCTCTCTCTCTCTCTCTCTCTCTCTCTCTCTCTCTCTCTCTATATATATATATATATATATATGGTACTTATTTATACAAAGTCTATATACAGAGTACACGTACACGTACACGTACACGTACACGTACACACACACACACACACACACACACACACACACACACACACACACACACACACACACACACACACACACACACACACACACACACACACACACACACACACACACACACACACACACACACACACACACACACACACACAGACAAAGCTTAAGCCTATTCCCAGACTAAAATACATGTTGAGCTGCTTTACCTGAAAATAACTTGCAATGACAAATCTTAAAAAATGTCAGTGCCATTGTTTTGTCTCATGATGCACACCAGTAATGTTTTTGTGTGGAAGGCATTTTTTGATAAAAGCTGCTTAAATATCCTAATTTAACTGGCCTAGTCCTTGCTTAAGCTACAGTAAGCCCTGTCTGTGAAACAGAGCCATCTTTTGTGAATTAATGAATATCATCCATCCATATACAGTACAGGCCAAAAGTTTGGAAACATTACTATTTTTTATGTTTTTGAAAGAAGTTTCTTCTGCTCATCAAGCCTGCATTTATTTGATAGAAAATACAGATTTTTAAAAAATATTGTGATATATTATTACAATTTAAAATAATTGGTTTTCAATTTATTATACTTTAAATTATCATTTATTTCTGTGATGCAAAGCTGAATTTTCAGGATCATTACTCCAGTCTTCAGTGTCACATGTGACATCCAGTCTATCACATGATCCTTTAGAAATCATTCTAATATGATGATTCATTATCAAAGTTGGAAACAGTTCTTTCAAAAACATTAAAAATAGTAATGTTTCCAAACTTTTGGACTGTACTGGATATGAATATATATGTGTGTGTGTGATATGTATATGTGTATTCAAACATGCTAAAAATCTTACAGATTCTGCAAAGACTATTTTAATGAGCCCAAATGTAACTGGTACTGTTTTGTCAGACACACAAAATCTTTTCTTCTTTAACCTCTAACCTTCTTGCCCCTCTCTGCCTCCTTTTTTGTTTCTTCATTTCCCTTCCTTTCTGGCCTTCCTGTATGTCCTTCCTGTCTTTCATGTGATCATGCCTTCATTTCGGCCCCTCTGGTGGTCGTGTTGATGGCTGTTTTCAGTGTTTTGTATTTATTTCTGCTGACCTAGTCACTGCGATGGCAGTTTTGTCAGCTGCACGTCCTCTTGGGGAAAGACCCTCTTTAGCCTCCAGACTGTATGACGGGACAGTTTTGCAAATCTGTTTCTGCTGTTAGTCTTTGAAAGCTTGGCGTGCTGCGTCGTTGACTGTGCTGATAGGCCACACTTATGCATTATTAATAAAATCGACATGTCTAACAGCCTTAATTGCTGGTCTATTGGATCATATATTGGCTGCATTTTTGGCTGTATTAGTTTATTTATGCCTAGGCAAGATCTGCTAGCAGAGATGTTACTCACAAAGTACCCTTCAGGGTCGAAAATGAACACGGCCATCCGCACGCACACACGCACGCACTTTATTTACATTACTCAAAGGTAACACTACATTACAACGTGAGGTACACAAAGCTTCGCTCTTGCGAAAACTCTGCAATGAATCTTTTATTGACATCTTTGTTGGTTATAATGGAAGGATTCGCGTTTTGAGCAGTGTTGAGCAGATTCTGTCTAATTAAACATATCTGACTGGCCATTGCCTTCACACGCTTAACAGATATGTCTGTGATTGGCTACAATTTTTTTTTATTGTATACTAATTTTTTGCTTGTATATTTTTCAGAACCCGACATGGCGGAGCTTAGATTTTGCCATGCTGCCGGACCTCTTGGACATGTCTGTGTCGTGTTTTGTGGTGAGAATATGGGGTGGGAGGGAAGAACAATACCAACTGCTTATTGAGTGGAAGGTCAACCTAGATGGGCTCAGATACACAGGACAACAGGTGAGTAGTCAAATATATATATATATTCAAACTTGCCTTTCTTGCTTTCCTTTTAGTTACCATCCATTTATCTAACCATCTAGTTTCCTGAAGTGTTTTGTTCTAAGATTTTATTAAACTTTTATGAGGGATTTTTTTTAAAAAGTGCCCCTATTATGCTATTTTAAAGTTTCCTAATGTTGTTTTGGAGTGTCCTACAACAGGTTTACATGCATCAAAGGTCAAAAAACTGTTTCATTTTCTCATAATATACATTTGCAGATCACCACATTTTCAATGATTCTCTAACGACTCCTCAGATGAATCAGTCTCTCTAAATCCCTCCTTTCCGTGAGCTACTCTGCTCTGATTGGCCAGACAGCTCAGTCTGTTGTGATTGGTCTGCCGTGTGCAGCGCGCGTGTCAGAAACCAAAATGCCCATTGCCATAACAACGTTAGCTCTGCTTGTCCTGAGGCTTCCTACACCGTAAACTAAAGACCGTAACGAACAATGACGTCGATTTTTACCATATCAATCCTAGCGCGAGTCCGATGATGAAACACTGGAAGAACTAGTTATTCAACCCGAACCTCCATTGCAAGGTCAACTCGAGCAGGACGTTTCTCAGGGATACACTACTCAGTTTGAGGCACATTATGAGATGTTGCAACTGTTGCAATTCCTCACCATCAGCATTAACAAGTGCATGTCCATCAACAAACCGATTATTTTACTTGTACTTATTTATTTACCAAGTATTTTTCTAATTTATTGCGGTGAACATATGGAAACTGTATCAATAACAGTGCATACATTAGTGAAACAAATCTTGCTCCATGCTTAATGTTTCCTGACAGACAATCTGCATTAATAAACACAGCTATAGGTAATAGTGGCCCACAACTGATTAGCAGAAGTATTTCAGTAAGACAGTGATAACGTGAGTTAACCAGTTAGCAGGAGACCAACACAATATAAAACTCAAAACTAAGTATTTTGAACACCATCTTTCAAGAGCAAGCGGTTTGCGAATCCTGCATTGAACTCTGAGATTTGAGAAGCAGTCGTCAGTAAAATAAAGGGATCACAGCAAAAGTTTAGGATTATACTGCTGTGATATCGTGGTAAAGATTAATTTTAACTACTGATTCTTCACATGCTCGTCCTTGGGCAGTGAAAAAAAAACTGGCTTTACCTTCACATTGTAGAGCAACAGCGTCTTCTCCACATGATGCTATCCGGTATCCACAGGGATCAGCTGCAGTGTTTGAGGGTTCAAGTTTTCCCTGGTGTCTGCGCACGCAATAAGTGGGCGGGCAATATGCTAATATTTCGTCTTGACGTCACAACGAAACGGCTTATGACTCGTTTGAAAAACAATTCATTTCATTGACTCAAGAGTCGACTCTTACTTTTGAAAGACAATAACTTTATATACGGTGCACTTTTAGATTTATTTTATAAGATCATTTTCAGAAATCCATAATAGGGGCACTTTTAAATATGTTTCGAATTCTTGAGTAACATTCCAAGTACAATATGTATATAATCACTTTTGTATTAAGTTTATGTTGAGTAATTGTAGTAGCAATAATAATTATAATATTTATTATTATATTTCACTGTAAAAAAATTTGCAGTAGAAAAACTGGTATTTTCTGGAAAAGTTGTTTTCTGCAGAAAAGTTTACGGACATATTTTCTTAAACCCTAAAACACAACGCAATGCATAATTCAAAATATGGGTAAAAAACCTGTGAAAAATCATTATGGAAAATTCCTTCATATAAGGCTGTACATTGAGTCCTATTTTTACGAATTATAATTATTATATACACATTTTATATATAATTAAATTAATATTAATATATTAATATATATATATTATGTAAATTCTGCTTCAGGTTCACATCACATCCCAAAAATCCTTTAACATTTCTCTTTTCTCTCCTTCTCAATTTTTTTCAGATTCGCTCCAGAAATCCAAATGAGATCATCTTTGGACTGAACGATGGCTACTATGCAGCTGAGTTTGATCAGAAGGTATTGTTCAAACTCTCGGAATGGGTTCCAAAATAAATTCCAGGCTATCTTCAAACCTTGTCATCTATCAGAGCTCGAATTCACTTATATCTCTTGGGTTTTTCAACCTGTAGAATCTTTCATATGGTAAGAAGACACTCTTTGTGAAGCTCATGGACTGTTTTCTTTCCCACAGGAGAATTCTGACAAGAAGAAGAACAGTTTGCTCCAGGTGGACCAGAGCTCTGTCAGAAACTCCTACAGTGTTTTCTCTTTACTGAGGTGAGAGAAGACTCAATGGAACATATCATGGAAAAAAGGCCTTTTTACCTTTATTTTACTTTAACATTCACAATTCAATGCAATCAAATACTAAAATCCTACAAAAGTGTAGAGTATGGCCATTTCGAATGTCCAATTGCCATATATAATAAAAATGAAGATCTCTTTTGATTAATAATACATCTGCAGTACTTTGACTGTATTGACACATCGCTGACTATTGGGAAAAGAATTGGAATTTCATTCCTACAGGACTAGCATTTGCTCTTAACATAATGTTCAGCTCCAATTGTAAAGTTCCTCAGTTACTTTCCAGAATTGTATTATCTTCCCTTTTGAGACCCAGAAGCAGTTCCCATCATCAAAAAAAGTTCCTTTCCTTGTCCGCCAGATAGCGCTCTGTGTTTTTTTTCTCTTTCAAATTGGACCCCTGCTGCAGGGTGGCGTCTCGTTCTTCAGCCAAAGATGACTGATGTTTTTGCAGTCTTGGATAACCGTAATCCTTGGATAAAAGAACTGATGGATGAGGAGAGCAGGAAATTAAGGAAGAAAAATTAGTCCACCTTGTCATGGTATTGGCAGACCTCTCCAAACCCATTGAAGCTGAATGTTGGCTCAATGTTCTGCTGTAGCTTCATTGCAGCACTAGATGGCAACAGCTCTCTGCTAATACCAATATGTTTTGTAATGTAACACAACCTGAGAGAAAGGAGGCACTTTGGAGAGTGTTAAATAACTGACACACTTCCCATATTCAGATTTATCGGTGTGAACACATCTGCACTATTACAACATCAAATTACATTCATTAGTTTTCCCGAACCTTCATTCATACGCACCTCAATGGCCATGTGCATATTTTGTTGTGTGGAATGTAGGGCAGTTCCTCAGAGCTGTGCTGTACTGGGGTGAGATAGAGTTAGCTGGAAGCTGCTGCTCACTACGTGCGATGGTGTTTGTGAGTCTCTTGGTAGTCTTGATTATGAGTCTGTGCAATATCTTGGCTTCGGCCTGAGGTGGGCCCATGTCTTGGCCGAAATTCCGAAATCTTATGCATAGGCCGCATATTTGTATACACACACCGACTGACAGAAACATGCATGGGATACATTATTCTAGCTTTTTACTAATTCTTATGGACTTCTTTCTTTTTTTGTTTTTTGAGGATATTTGTGTGGAAAATGAACAATGGCAGAAAAAAAATAATGCTTCGTTCCAAGGGATGGGAATTACAAATTGAACAGTTCCTCTTAACAATTCCAGTACCTTAACAATTCTTTTAGTACTTTAAAGAGATAGATAGATAGATAGATAGATAGATAGATAGATAGATAGATAGATAGATAGATAGATAGATTGATTGATTGATTGATAGATAAATAGATTCTCGAAAAGGGTGTTTACAAAGGCTTTTTAATGACTTTACAGTCTTTTTAGAGGCAGCATAAATGCAATCCAGTCGTTGGCCTTAAATATATATCAAACAACAATACTAAACAAATAAAAAATGGTAAAATTTCATTCATTTATTTTATAAAATACCACTGACAAACTGCACAATGTGGTAAAAGAACAGATTCATTAAGTCATTCATTTGGAAGTCGGACTACACTGGCTTGTGTCTTATTAAAAAGAACCAGTTCATAAGAGTCATCTTTCTATAATTGGACTAAACTTTGTCTGTTTTGTAATTTGATTAATTGTAAAATTCAGTTATAATTGGATTTGCATTTGTTTTGCCGTCGATATTCTGTTTGTTTGTAAGTTAGACGGACCGAAATAAAGAGAGAAGAAATGGTTGGTGTGTAAAGTCTGTATAGCTCTTGGCAAAAACTCCTTGTGTTCCGGGTTGAATGGGCGGATGGCGGCTGTTGTTATCAGCACTGAGGAAACATTTGATTTGATTGACAGTGCTGTGTTGTCAGCGATTAACTCACCCTGGCGATCTTTAAGTAGGAATAATTCAGAGAGGAAAAGAGTAAAAACAAGAAATCAGAGTAGTTAGTCTTCTAATAAAATGAATCATTAATCTGAAGAGAAATGTTTCCTCTGCATGTGCGATTTATGCTACTCTAGGGTGGGCAGCCCGTCTGTCATGCTATAACGGGCCACTCGTGGGAAAAAGAGTGTGATTCGGTGATCTAAATCAGTCTCAGTTGTCAGGAGTTGTTGTAAGGGGTGTTTTCTTTTGCATTTGTTTTATGATTGTGTGTTAGTGGGCCAAAAGTAGCTTTTTGTCTTTGGAAAAGGTGTTTGCTGTTTCTCCTGGTTCTTTGGTTCTTGGTTCCTTCCCGTATTTTCTTATACAGGAAATGTTCTCAGCGAGGAAAAAAGGAAGCCAAAGGAAATTCCTGCTTGCGTATGAATTCAACTTTTTATCTCCCATCACCCCTCTCAGCTGGTTCACACTGGGAATAATCAACACTTGCTTTCGAAATCCTTTTTCAGTGCAAAGAACTGTCATAACTAGACTAGTATTCTTCGTAGCATGACTAAATCTAGTTTATATTTTTAAATATTTAATATTTCACCCAAGAATCATAGTGTATTTTTTTTTCTGTGGAATATTTTGGGAGAGCTATTCCTTTAAGATTCACTCGCAAGAATTTTAAAGCATTTCCCCTTCTTTTTAAAGATCGATTCGCCTCACTCTCCCATCAATAAAGTAGCAAGTGAAAAACAGTGGCGGCGTTGTACGGCAAAGTTCAGGGAGTAGAGTGTGACCCGGTGGTTGCTGCGGCGATAAGCCTTTCCTGCTTTTAGCGCCTTTCAACAGGTCGACGGGTCGTACGCTCCCCCGCCGAAGGGCATAGTTCTGGACCGGATTATCGGGTACGGCTTTAACAGCTGGGTTCATGCTAGCCCCTCAAAACCCTAAAGCAACAACCTTCAGGACCGGTAATGCCTGCCATGCCTTACGGAAAAACAAACTCACCCTTAATCTCTGCATCACCCGGCTGAAAATGGATGCTGGTGTTTTGGTCTCTCAGGGCTTTGTGGGAGGCTGTGGTAATAATAGTGTAGAGAAGGCATGAGGGGATATTGGAGCCCTGCTTATAGAGAAGCTTTAATAAAGGGATAAAGTGCATCATCATCTCCCCATCACCTTCTACAAGCCCTGCCTTATTGCCTACACACTGATCAAAAGTTTGGGGTCAGTAAATAAATGAATACTTTTATTCAGCAAGGACACGTGCAATTTATCAAAAGTGAGGGTAGTCAAGACATTTATAATGACACAATGAATTCTATTTCAAATAAGCAGATGTAAACTTTCTATTTGTCAAAGAATCCTGAATAAAATCATGGTTTCCACAAAAATAATAATAGTAATATTATATATCATATATTTATAATTAATTAATTAATAGTAATTAATATAACTATTTTCAACATTGATGATAAATGTTTCTTGAGCACTAAATCAGTAGCCTATATTAGAATGATTTCTGAAGGATCATGTGAACTTGTACAAATAGATTTTATTGAAATCAACTTTAGGAACGTCTCCCTTATCTGACACACTCACTTCAGTTCATGGAGCTCTTTCCCAATGAGCTGATGATCTGAATCAGGTGTGTTAAATAAAGAAGACACCTCCCTTTCTGTCTTTCATTTTTGACCTTCAGTCTAAAGCGTCATGTTTAAAGGTGCAGTATGCAATATTGACAGCTAGAGGTTGAAATAATGACTGCAGTCCAAATAAAAAAAACTGGAGAGAGTTCTACCCTGGGGTGTCGAAATACTATCGGTTAAATTGGCAGCGTGTGGTATCGCACAGACCCATACAAAAACACACTCCGACACGGAACGCACATTTCAAAGTAGAATAACTAGTTGTCGCATTGTTTTTCGGAGTAACAAGTATTTGAACTTAGAATATTTTCTAAATCTCTGCAAGCATATTATGGTATTTTTATGCTTTAGTTCGTTCAAAATAATTATATACGTCACTTTTAATCTGGGTTCACGTTGACTGCTTTTATTTAGGGTTCCACATGTGATTACTTCTTTGGCATGCGCTGTAGAGTCGAATGTGCGCTTAATGTGTTTCACCGTCTGTTTGGTTGGATGACTATAATGTTTTGATACAAATTTATGTTAGTCTCATCACGAAGCACAGTCCCAAAGCTGTTATAATCTAACTCGCTACGGATTGCAGCACTACAGAAGACTGCTGAATGTACTGAGAGACACTGATGTAAGGGTCAGCCGAACTTGAATTCCTGCTCGCCGTGAGCTGGAGGGCCTGATCGTTTTCAGGCCTGAAAACAGCAGATCTGCAGCTTACATGATCTAAGCTGCAGATCTAACTCATACAGCTGGATTTGTCAGAAAGAAGTTTTCCTTTTGAAAAGACATTGTTACAGAATGCATGGTTAAATGAAAGCTTTTTGGCTCACACTAAGGAGCTGGCCTTGTTTGTTTGATTAATCACCATGGTAGTGATTCTTCATGGCATGTCATTTTTGAAAACAGGCATTTTCCATGAACAAATATATTTTAAACAGTAACTTTGGTAACTGTGGAAAGGTTGAGCTTGACAAATATAGACATTTGTTTTGTACACTAGCTACTTTTCTCGCTATGTTAATTTTGCATTAAATAATAGGTCATCAAATTAGGAAGAGTACCTAAGTGTTTTTGTTTTTGCTTGAAAGAACATGGATTTGTATTTTTTTATAGTTGTAAAAAAAAGAGAATAATGGACACCAGTTTGTACCCTATTGTTTGTAATCCAGACCTAAATTTAACCATGTGCTGTAGATTTTTTAAATTTAGTCACTTGTTCTTTGTGCGATGAAAGTTTTTTTCGTGTGGCATTTTTTTCAACTCAATTTGGATAGTACAGTAGAGATCCACAAGCTGAACTTGAACTAGGTTGCCCGAAGCGGCCAGAAGTCTTGATTCTGAGCAATAAAAGTGTTTTTTTTACCTTTTTTGTGAAAGATATTTGGACACAGGTTTAAAATATGATGCGAGTTTTTTGTAAGCACGACCCAATATTTCCGATTCCCCCTCACAGGCTGTTTTATCTTAAAAGGACATGATGGGATTTGAAGCTTTAAAAAAAGAGAGTAATGGGCACCAACTTAAATCCTTTTGGTTGTAATCCCGAAGTGCCAACAAGCAAAATGCAATAATTCACACCCACAGATGGAACCTGATGGAGTTTTAGGACACCATTAGGTCACTTGATGGAGTTTTTCGGTTCCTTGCCACTGTTGCCTTTGGCTTGCTCAGTTGGGGATATTTTGGGGATATTTTGGGGATATTTTGGGGATATTTAATTTTATCAATCAATAAATTCCACTTGAACAAACCTTGTTGTATTATTTTAATTTAATACTGCGAAGCTGCTTTGATACAATCTGTATTGTGAAAAGCGCTATACAAATAGACTTGACTTGACTTGACTTGACTTGACTTAAATTTACCCCGGTTGAGCCAAGATATCCGTTAAACTGTTTTTGAGCAAAAATGCGCACAGATGATGTCATTGCGAGGTGTCAAAAGGATTGGTCGTCTCTCTGCAAAGACCAGGCAGGAATGTCAGCGCCCAAAATATTTCCATGGTGCACAATCTTATCTGTTCCCTTCAGTACTGGAGACAATGGCGAGTTCTGAGGTGTGTGGAGACGGAGGCGTGTGTTGACATTCTCCTGGTCTGAGCAGCAGGTAGGGGTTCACTGTAGATAGTTGCGTGTTTGTTTTCTTTTCCGTTCAGGCTCACATCCCTTCGAGGTTGTTTGCACTCTAGATTTTTCCGTGTCGTGTCACTTGTTCATTGTGCAATGAAAGTGTTTTTGTTTCTTTTTTTTGTGAAGGATATTTGGACGCAGGTTAACAGATGTGATGTGTTTTCATAAGCATGACCCAGTATGTTTGATTCCTTTGCACAGGCTGCACACATTATCTTTGATTTATGTACTGCGAGTGTAATTATTAGCCTACAGTGAAATCCATATCGATCAGTGACACTTCAGGTATGATCATACCAGTGCAATGAGTGCAATGCGTTTTGGGGAAACAACTTTTTGTGTGTAACATTTAAGCATTAGTTTATACTGGATCTAAGTGTTCTTTTAGGGAAATTACACATGATACGCATGCAGGTCTGTGGCTTTGGCAGTTGTGTGTTGTGTTTGACTGAGTGTGTGTGTGTGTGTGTGTGTGTGTGTGTGACCCATATCTCCAGGAGGGAAAGAGGACGTGAAGGAATTGCAAAGACAACAGAAGACTGGCTGTCACCTGATATAAGGGCATTTATCAGCATTTATCCAAACATAAAAAGAGACAGAAAACATTTTTCATCCCTTCATTTTGTAGATACCAACCAGACAGACTGTATTTCATTTCCTTTCTTTGTCTTTTCCACTCACATTCATACACACATGAAGCGATCCATGGAATGTTCCATTGAAGCAGTTGCTTAAAATTGAAAGGTCAAATGATATGAAGGCCATTCTATGAAACGGGTGATTTTTAAAAGTACATTTTTGTCAATTTTTTTTTTTTTTATCTGATGCATAAATGTTAATAAATTGCATTGAGCTTCTCAAGCTAAATTATTATTAAGTATTAAATAAATATAAAAAATAATTGGTTATAAATAATATACAATTCATATCATTATAAAATGGAATAAAACTGTCATTTGTTAGATAAAATATAAAGGATATATAAATAAAAGAGCATGCTAACTTTTAATCAAAGCTTTTTTAATCAAAATGTGCATATTTGCTAATATAAGCCACACTTTGACAACTAATTGAAATATAAATTATATACAAATATAAAAATACTGAAAAAAATAATAATATAAAAATAGCACTGTTACAGCCAGGAGAAGTTGGTAAAGACAAAGAAAAAGCTAAAAACAAAATTTATGTTTACAAAAATTCTTTAACAAGTCATTATTTACAGTTACCCATCATGAGATGAGGAGACAAATGGGAAAAAATGGCAGTAACTTTTTTTTTTTTTCATGTTTGTGTGTATTTTTCAGTGTTCTTTTCAAGATCTTCATATTTACCAGCGGCAAGCAATGTTAGGATTAGGCAGCAAAATGTAATTGGGTTTGACGTGCTCCAGTCTTTCTTGGCCATTTCAGGATATGACATAAGGTGGCCGTCAAAACCTCTCAGAGCGCATCTTTGTTCTTTTCCTGAAGCATCTGTCTTTGTTTTCATTTCCTGTTTTATTTTCGGCCTGGTTTTACAATGCTGCACTGCTGTGTTGCATACAAACACAAGTCGAGATTTATTTGGTTATCAATGAACGGTAAATACATAAACACACCGAGAGGTAAATGTGGGAGAGAAGGAATGTCAAAACGAAAGAGAGAACAATGTTTACAATAATGTGCCTCTGTTTTTGTTCCAGCGACTCTGGAATGAATTAATTTGTGTTTCAGGTCAAGGAGTTAATGCTTTTCTATGTTTATTTTTTTCTCTTTTAAGTCTTTTTTGTTCTTTTTTTTATGCTTTTCTGCGATAAGTGAAACTAGATTTTTAAATGTTCTTGTCTGTAAAAAAACAAACTGCCGTAATGTTAGGATGATCTGTGTGGTTGCCAGGGTGTTGCTATGCACAACATCTAAGTTGTTCTGACTGGTAGTTAGCGTGTTTATATGCACTTTATAGATATGTTTGGGATGGTGGTCAGAACGTTGCTGTTCGGTTGCCAAGGTGTTCTGAGGGTTAGTTGTGTGTTGCTAGTTCATTGCCGTTGTCACATGGTTGCAAAGGTGTGCTAGTTAGAGCAATGTGCTAACACACAACAATGTGCTGTGTTTGCTTGGGTGATCTAGATGGTTGCCATGGTGTTGCTATGTGGTTGTCTGGTTGCTATGGTTGTCTGAGTGGTAGTTTGTGTGCAGTATATAGGGTGTTTTGAGTGATTGCTATTTGCTAGGTTAAAAAAATCAATAGTTTGATTGCATAGAAAAGTAATTACACACCTTTCCTGAATAAGTGATTAAATGTTTGATTGATTTTCATCTACTAAGTTTAATACTTCCCTAACTCTAAGGCTGCGTCTAAAATCGCATACTCTCTTGAGTAGGTACTTATTGGACTAAAAACTACGTTCTATATAGTATGAATGTAATCTGGACGTACTAACATTGACCATGTTGCCCTTATCACGTGGCCTACGCTTCACTTCAATTCACAAATCCTTTACCGTGGCCTCATGGGATACTAAAGTGTCCATTCTATGCACTTTTCAGAATCTCAGTGGAAGAAGTCTTTCCCTACTCTTTTATGAGCACTGTGAATTCAGACATTCTTCTTTTGTCACATACTGTTTTTCGCCTACTATATAGTAGAGAAAGATGAGATTTCAGATGCAGCCTAAGTGTGAAAAGTAGTAAAAGTGATGCTTGACTTAGCAAACATAACTAGTAATCTATTACTTGGGTCACTGCACCCAGTTTCCCTCCGATGTCAATCTCAGAAATCATTCCCCTAGTACTTTAAAAGGTGATTCGCCAGAAAAAAAGTTGTTGTGATTGAAGTGTTTGTGTTTGTATTCTAGCGTGTGTTTGATGTCTGAGCTGCCTTGCTGGTTGCCGGGTAGCCTCCTGTGCCCTTCTCTGATTGGCTGAGGGAGATAGGTGTTGACGGGCAGACGGGTTGAGGGTTGATAAGAGTGCAGACATGCGTGAAATCCGATTGGGCGATAACTGCCGCTCACCTGGGGGAAATGGCCTATCAGATTTCTTCATCTCAATCACGGTGACGATAAAGCTGTCAAATCAGCTTTGACTTGACTTATCGGCGTGCCATATCACCCTGCATATAACAAGAGAGAGACATGGCTGATAAAAAAAAATAATAATATTTTTCCTGTCGCTGTGTGAACTTGTTACAGGGTAGATTTTAAAGGCCCAGTGATTTATGCCCTGGTCAGCTCATGCAGAGTACTGCTGGGAAAGTGCGAGAGGAAGAAAGGAGAGGCCCCAAATATGAGCGAGAGGGGTGTAATTTTCCAATCTCTAGCTTCAGAAAAAGAGGTATATAGAAGAAAATGTGGATTTATAGAAATGGTAGCTGTGCATTATATAGTTTTGGTGGGCAACCACCGGAAATTATCACCATAGTTGTGTTTCCTGAAACTTTATTCAGTTTTACAGGGGTTTGTTAAAAGTAGATAACTTTTGTATGAGCTTCGCTTGGAGTGGCAGGCCAGCTGTACTAGCAGATGCAGAGTCTAGGACTAGTTTTGGACTAGTATGGTCACGGGAGGGCCGAAACGTAACCCAGATGAATTGCTCAAGGAGTATTAGTCTGCATTGTTTCACTATGCTGATATTGGCACTTAACCTTTGTCAGCAAGCTGTTTGAATTCTCTAATGCTAGTCATAGGGGTATCTTGATGGTCTGGATCAGAAGCTGGCCATCTCTCTGTTCTTTCTTGGACCTCTAATTGGATTGCTGCAATTCGATGATTGCTTATGAATGACGTGTGTGGTAATGAAGTCATCAGTGTGAAAGCTTTGGGAAGAAAGGAGCGGTAGAAAAAACTTAAAGCAGTGTCACAAAGGACTCTGGCCCCCCTTGGATGGATTCAAAAAGGCCCACAGATGGGAAGATACAATGCAAGGTTTCTGTCGGCATGTGGGAGGAAATTCTCTCCCCGTTACGCTCAATGTGGTATGCTCAGTTTTCCCAGGATTTCTCAAAATCTGTTAAAAACAAGGAGGTCCACAGCATTTGGAGAAAACTTATCGGAAACTAAGAAACCCATCAATAGTGACCTATCCTGGGCAGTGAAAGACAAAATGTAGATCTGAAACATGCACTGTAATGTAATTAAATGTTGGCAATGCACACTATTGTTAAAAAGTTTGAGTTTGGTAAGATTTTTTTTTATATTTTTGAAAAAAAGTCTCAAGGCTGTATTTATTTGATCAAAATTACAGTAAAAACAGTAATATTTAGAAAAGCATTACAATATAAATTAGCTGTTTTTATATTATAAAATGTAATTTATTCCTGTGATGGCAAAGCTGAATTTTCTTGGTACTCAAGAAACAATTTTTATTATTGTCAAAGTTGAAAACAGTTGTACTGCTTAAATTGATACATTAACCGTCACTTGATCAATTTAATGCACCCTTGTTGAATAAAAGTATTAATTTCTTTGATTATTTTACCTGCCCTCTTCCTCACTTTGGAGGAGTACAGGTCATGCAGGGTGGGCAGGGGAGCACCAAAAATCCTCTCAGCATTCCGGATTGTACGTTGTAGTCTTCTTATGTCTGATTTGGTAGCTGAACCAAACCAGATAGTTATAGAAGTGCAAAGAACAGACTCTGTGATGGCGGAGTAGAACTGTGTCAGCAGCTCCTGTGTCAGATTGAACTTCCTCAGCTGATGAAGGAATTATAACCTCTGCTGGGCCTTTTTCACAAAGGAGTCAATGTGATTGTCCCACTTCAGGTTCTAAATCATGGTGGCGCTCAGGAACCTGAATGACTCTACAGGTGCTGCTCATGATGGTGAGTGGGGGAAGTGCTGAGGTGTTCCTCCTGAAGTCCACAATCATCTCCACTGTTTTGAGCGTGTTGAGCGTGTTTTGACTGCACCAAGGCAGCCAGCTGCTCAACCTCTTGTCTGTATGCAGACTGATCACTGTCCTGGATGAGGCCGATGACTGTGGTGTCGTCTGCAATCTTCAGGAGCTTGACGAGGGGTCTTTAGAGGTGCAGTTATTCGTGTACGGGGAAAAGGGCAGTGGTGAGAGCATGCGACCCTGAGGAGCGCCAGTGCTGATAGCGAGGGTCCTGGATGTGAGTTTCCCAAGTCTCACTAGCTGCTGTCAGCTGCTTTCCTGTCAGAGAGCTCCACTGACAGATTGGGATGGCACGGAGAGGCATGATGGTATTGAAGGCCGAACTGAAGTCCACAAATAAGATCCTGGCATAGGTCCCAGGTCTATCGAGATGGTGCTGGATATAATGCAGTCTCATGTTGACTGCATCATCCACAGACCTGTTTGCTCTGTATGCAAACTGAAGGAGATCCTGTAGGGTTCGGAAGCCGCGCTCACGGAGCTTAACCAGCCGTTGTCGCGTTTCCCCCGTTTGCGATTGACCGCACGTTTAAATAGCACCACCGATTAAAATGTCCAGCAAAACGTCAGAATAATCAAAAACTGGAAAAATGTTGTCTGGTGTGTTGCCTAATGTCCAGTAGTTGGTATCAGGTAAATACCACATGTAGTTACAACATCTTCCAGCAGGGGCATAACAGGCTAACTTTGACTCCTTTACTGACATCTGAGGCTGTTACATTCAAGAATGCATATTCTTCTATATTTTTACTGCACAACAGCTGTAGTTTGTGTGCTAATTAGCATCCGCCTTGTCTGTTTGTTTTTAATCCCGGCCATGTGCACTTCTGATTGTCCTTGAGGGATGCCAGTGAGAATGTGTTAATCTTACTGTTCAAAAAGAGAGAGAAAGAACCATTAATGGAGGTTGCGCAAGTGTGAAACAAAGTTAATTGTATGCTGTCGCTGAAAGGTTTCGTGGTCGAGCGAATCAGCTGCCTTTCATGAAAAGCTCCCGAGTGGGAATACGCCACTAGTGAGAACAGCAAAAAGTCCATCAATGCTCCCTGGTTTTCATGGTGCAATGTGGGACCTTTTAGGGAGCGAACATTTCGTGCAATGAAAGAATTTTTGTATTAAAATCCATGGATGCACTTAATTCTTAAATTCAGTTAGACAGATTTTTTCCTTCAGGTGAATCAAACATTTCACCATACCACTGCAATTGAACAATGTGTATTAAAACCATTTGGTTTTGTTGTAAAACCAGATGAGTCAGAAAATTAGGCCCATGGTGCAAATAAAAACAGGCAAAATGAGGAGACCCATCTGCGGTGTTATTAATCTCCTAACAAACCTGTTATTTATAAAAGTTTATCTTAACAAGCCCATTGCCTTTGGAAAATAAACAAACAATACAAAAACAACGCCTGACCTCCCTTCAGTTCAGCGGTCCTGTCATGAGGTTTCAGTTTATGTGTTCTCTAATTACCGCAAATATAAATCTGAAATCGGTCACCGTGTGAGATCATCTCCCCCACATGCGGCAATTCTATTTCCATTACATCTGAGAATGGGTGTTTATATGTGTCGCTGTCATCCTTCATTTGATTGACCTAATTCCATCTATTTGAGTCAAGATCCAATCACTGATTGTGTTTTAGTTAGGTTTTACAATACAAATGCTCAAAACTTTTCAAATTAAAGGAATATGAATAAATTCTGTCATCATTTACTCACTCTCATGTCGTTCCAAATCTAAATGACTTTCTTGTGTTTAGCAGATTAATATACTTTAATCATATGAGAGAGCAGCTTGAACATTCTTCAAAAATAATGTGTTTGTATAATTACTGTTTAAAATTTTTTTGTGTGGTTCTTTTGTTAATTTCTTTTGTCAAATTAACTAGTTTGCATATGTTTTGTGGGTCCTATTTTTAATAACCGAGTATATTTAACTACACATTGTCATATTAAAAACTAGTTGAAATCAGTGTAATTCTGATTTGCTTGACTGCTTCATCAAAAAGAATCATAAGAGTCGTTCGCTGGTCACACTATATGCTTGTTATTGAGAGCAGATGTGAAATGAACACTGTGTCTTTTTTGACTTGGTAGTATTTTTGTTAGGTTCACAGCTCTGATCAAACATATTTTTATCCGTGGTGCAGGAAACTCAGTTATTACAAAGTTTTGTGTGCATTTAATGTCATTAAATAATTCGGTTCAAGTACTTGATGGCTTCTTCTTCACATTCTCAACCCTAACAGTGATGCATCCTGTGTGTGTTTCCTCCACAGGCTTCACACAGCCCAGAGAGCCATTAAGCAGACTCAGGTGACGGTTCAGAAGATCGGAAAGGAAATTGAAGAGAAACTGAGGACAACAGCGTCCTGCACAGAAAAGGTGAGACCCAACAAATCAAACCAGTGGCATTTCTTGGGTTGTCTAGGTCTGCTTGTGTGCTCCTATTCATTCAGGATTATTTTTATATTCTGTATACTTTCTATGTTCTCTAACTTCATAAATCCTATCCGGCCTGTTGGGTTTTCTTTTCCATTCCACCTGGTACATAGTACTGATGGTAAGACTCTGTTAAGCACCTCTGCAAGTATAAAAGGCTAAATTTACAGTTGCTGTATGCTTGACAGAATTTTATAGCATATTGTCAAACTCAATTTAAAATTCAATACTTCACTCTGTAGTGGGGATATTGTCTTTCCAGGCTCACAGAATTACTCTTTCATGAGAGATGGCAGTATAAACCAGCTTTTGATAAGCTATCTAGCAGTGTATCAGACAAGCATTTCATTTTAGTGACTGTCCTAAAGAAAGCACAATTGGGAAACATTAAAAACTAAATGTACATAAAAGTACTATTTAGTCTCAATTGTAATATAATTCTCAAATGTGCCCCCAGTATTATATTTTGTCAATTAAAAACAAAGCTTCAAGCATGAATAAATGAATAGGAGTCTGTTAGAACAAGCTTTGGAAACACTTCAGTTTACATTTTTCGTTTACATCTGCATTAGTCAACAGGAACTTAAAGCTGCAGTCCGTAACTCTTTTGGGTTAAAAATTATCCAAAATAATTTGAGCAAGTACATAACCAGCCAGTGTTCAAAACTATCTGCTTGCCTTAGCTCGATTCAAAACGGTAAGCTTGTAAAAATGCTTTTATTTCCAGTGGTACTGGTGGATTTCCACGGGAAATTCGAGCATGTCTTTGCGTCATTACGTCACATCTGTACACATAAAGAAGGAGTCTCGGCTAGTAGGCTATGTTGCGTGTGAGGATGTTGGAGGTGGAGATTTATAGCCTTTTCTCACAGCACTTGATATAATTAAACATCAATTTGATGGCGGATCCTGAAAGGTTCAAACGACAATCACCAGTGACAACTGGAGATTCACCCGTTGTAAAATACAAAAGACTTCGGACTTCGGAGTGGCTGCAGAAAAAAAGAGACTGCACCCGGGCCTATGCGAAGACCAGGATAAGAAGGGATTTTTTTCCCCTTAGATGGTTAGAACAAAAGTGTTTACTTGTTCAGATTACATTTTCCAGTAAAAATTCATATGTTGGTCATACTTCCAAAAAGTAGAATCTGTGATTGCGAATGACAGTCTCCACACCGGCGCGGTGACTGACAGCCGTACATTCTTCTCAAAACATTGGATTCATCCGCGCTGTGCCGTACCGAGGCACAACCCACGCAAAGTTGATATTTCCGCAAATAACTGCAATTGCAGATTTCGAACAGAGATGGCGACAAAGAGGAAAAACTACGGACTGCAACTTTAAAATGAGCAATTCTGTAGAATTTATTATTCTTAGTTAATGTTAAACTCAACAATTACTACCACATTCTTACGAACTGAACATGTTCCATCATTCTGAATTAAGTAGAAAGATAAGTAGATCAATCATTTACTTTCAAAAAAAAAAAAAAAAAAAAAAAGTAGTAGTTTTACCATAGCAACTACTAATGCTTTATTATTTGCTGATTAGTTCAAGCAGTTGCGGTGTTATTTTTACAGGTGAGAATGAGAGTTAAGTATGCTGGTGCTAGTACCCTCAGTTTCAGACAGGAAGTCAGGGTACCCAGTCACTCAACACAAACAGCAGCAGTGTGGTAAATGGCCTCAGAGTTGTGTATCTTGTGTTACACAGATCCTCATAAATATGTCATTAGGTCCTCGGGCGGTTCTTGTATCCTGTGTTTTGGTGGATTTAGAGATCCCGAATCCCACGGCTTTATCCCTTCTCTATGTATCACCGTGCCCTTGTTACCAGAAAATCCTCTGTTTGTGTTTCCACACTCACTATATCCTGCAGTAGAATGAAAAGGAAAAGGAAAACATATTTAGCATTTTTGGAGGTGGCAGTCAGCAGCTGCGAAAACGCAGCCGTTTGAGAAGGTTTTATTGTTGTTAATGAAAACTTCAAAAGTCTGTCCTCTCTCCTCTCCCAGTTGGCTGTAAATGCCCAGACACCTTCCACTCAGAATAAATGTAATCACACACACATTATAATTTTTTTTCTCCTTCTCTCAAACTCTTCAGAACTCTGATCCAGTGCGTAGTGTGTGTGTGCTCTCTCACAATTATTTTGTCAAATTATGTGTAAATATGCTTATCAAATTATTATACTGTGTATGATTTGTGGGCATCAGGGAGCCACTATCAATATACTATATAATGCAATCGCTTTTGAATTCACGCTCTCTTTTTATTTGCTTTTTCCAATTCACGATTATGCGTACTCCAAAAACAGCTTGTTTTGATATTGATATTTTATATTGTTTTGATACCTGTGACGTCACACGGGTGAATACATTTGCATATGCCTGTTTCCAGAGCAAGACACAATGAATAATTTTAACATCATCGCTCCATAGACCCCACCCACTGGCATTCAGTCTCTTAATGGTTAACATTTGCTTACACTATATGTGAACTCCGTTTTATCATATTAGATCCATTTGAGTGTTGAAAGTTGTTATAATGCTACTCTGTGCGTTCCCTCGGCGGCTACTATATGAGACACTTGTTGCACACTACAGTGAGCTAGATCGATAGTAGGCATGGTACTCGCTGAAAATCAAGAAAACTAGATTTAAAGGGATACTTCACAGTTTTTTCATATTAAACTATGTTATTCCCTTAACTAAAACGAGTTGATACATACCTCTCTCGTCTCAGTGCGTGCACTAAATCGCTCTGTCTTGCGGCGAAACTTTGTTAGCACTTAGCTTAGTCCAGTTCATTCAATATGGGCCAAGCAGAGAAGCTACCAAACATCTCCACGTTTTCCCTATTTAAATACAGTTACTCGCTTAGTGTAACTCGACCTAGGACGGTGACACAAAACAAAACGTTGCGCTTTTCTAAGCGTGTAAAATGGATAACTATATTGTATGGCGGAATACCATAGCAAGTGCTTGGAAGCACTTCGACTTCGGCGCAGTAATATCTTCACTCGTGAAAAATCCTCTCACCGGCCCCCGCTCCCTCTAGTGAAGATATTACTGCGCCGAAGTCGAAGTGCTTCCAAGCACTTGCTATGGTATTCCGCCATACAATATAGTTATCCATTTTACACGCTTAGAAAAGCGCAATGTTTTGTTTTGTGTCACCGTCCTAGGTCGAGTTACACTACGCGAGTAACTGTATTTAAATAGGGAAAACGTGGAGGTGTTTGGTAGCTTCTCTGCTTGGCCCATATTGAATGAACTGAACTAAGCTAAGTGCTAACAAAGTTTCGCCGCAAGACAGCGATTTAGTGCACGCACTGAGACGAGAGAGGTATGTATCAACTCGTCTTAGTTAAGGGAATAACATAGTTTAATATGAAAAAACGGTGAAGTAACCCTTTAAACAAAAAGACAAACTGTGTTGAGCTATATAACAACGATTAGTTTTCTGTCGATGAATATATCCAAACAGTTGCTCACCTGTCTAATGAAACATAATTCATCGTCGTCTACAGTCGACGTCGGCCGAGTCTCCTAACCTTAACTTGCTGCGTAGCAATAATAGACAGACTTCTGCAAATGTCCTTCAAATGCTTTAATCACGGCCGGGAGAGTTCTCAGAAAAATTTCAGAGAGAATCCCACCAGCAAACAGGAATACAACAGTTTTTATAGAATAGGGCCATGGCGAAAATGACATGATACATTACATAATTTCCCTAAAATTTGATTGGTTCTTCATAGACAAACCCTTCTGTTACTAGGTAGAAGCAAACTCTGTTTTGAAGTTTTGAAACCTAGACATCTGTCTAGTTTTATTTCCCCTATTTGTTATTTATACACTCACACTCAAAGTCACGAGTTTCGAATAAAGGGGAAACATTTAACATTCAAAAGCAAGAAAAATGTATTTTAGTTATGATTAATTAAAAAATAAAATATATAACATTTTTCCGGTGGTTTTTGGATATTTTGATCCAAAAATCGTACATAATGTGCCTTTAAAAAATAAAAATAAAATCAATGTCATGACCCCTTTAAATGAAACTGAAATGTGTTTTTTTTTTTTATAGAAATGCATTGAAATATAGCGCATCCGTGAAAGACTTTAGAAAGAGTGAAAATGAGAGATTCCTTGAGTCACATTTGCCCTCTCACACACTTGTGAGTCATAAAGACGCCATCACTCGATATGCCCTACCACACACACACTCCTGCTGTCTTTGATGTTTAAGTGCTTAGTGTTTGTATGGCGGCGGCCCCTCCACCTGTTGAAATGCTGTTTTCTCAGAGGGTGAGATGTTCACAGGACCATCTATTGATCTCCGCTGTCTCAGTGTCCTGGAGGTCTGTCATTTTCTTTGGAGTTTCTGTTTTCAAACTTTTGTTTTTGGTTCCTTTTTTTTTTTTTTTTTGGTTGGCCAAAGCAAAAAACATGACCCCACTTTTTTTCTCTCACTATTGCTTGAATCTAAATCAGCCAGAAATGATCATGACGTGAAAAGAAGTTGCCAAAACATGATGCGTTTATAATGAACAAACACGAGAAAGCACAGCAAACACAATACGACATGCAATAATTACAAGTACGTTTTTGTCTTACAATATCCAACACAATACTCATCCAAAGGCTCTAAAAGCCTTCTGAAGCCTACATATGTTGGGAATATTATCACACGTCTTTCTTAGCGGTTCGTCAAGTCTCAGTGAATGACTGTGAAGTCTCTTCCTCTCCAAAAACGAATTGGCAAGTTTCTGGAGTTCTCCACATGTCAAATTTCAGGATACGTTTACACTAATAGCTGACACTCTCCCTCGATCACAGGAGCGCTACCTGGACCGCACCAAAGGTCAGCGAGGGTCTGAAATTCCTGCAAAAGTGTATCAGTTACTGCGCTTAATGAGCAAAAGTCTGTTTTGAGTTTTTCCTTCAGGCTTGAGGTTATGTGAACCTGATTACGGATCAGAGCGTTCGCCTCTGAAACAGCAGTGTTGTCACTTCTCACTGGCCTCAGGTCAGTTTGGAGCCTATTAGGGCACTTCAAGCAATCAATCAGCCCATGCACGCTCGCTACACTGTACCGGTTATTGCTACGGTAATTGAATTATTCAGAACTTTCTTATTACTGGCAATTAAAGCAGAATGTGATTTTTCGTGTGTGAGAGGATGTGAGGTACAGGTTTGTGGCTTTTAGTCCATGTGTTTTGCTTTAAAGCTAAGTTATATGCTAGTGTACACCTAACACTTTGGACTTTTGTTTTTGATTCAACAGACTTTTGTTCAATCAAATGTTTTGTTTTTTTAAGAGCTAGCATTTATTTATTTATTTTCTCATTTAACTTATTTACTAATTTATTTCTTAATTTATTTCTTATTAATGTATTATTTATTACTTTTAAATTTACTTATTTACTTTATTTCCATATTAATTTTTATTTTTCAGCTGATGTTTGTTGTTTTTATATTGTTATGATATTTATTACTTTTATTTTTTACTTTTATTTTTTTATGATTTTTATTTGTTATTATTTAACAGTTAATATTTTGACCATTATAGGATTAATTGAGCATGTTCAATTCTGCCTATTTTTACATTTAGATGACTTTTGTTGTCACTTAAAGTTATCTTTAAAAACGTATTAATTTAATAACATATTAAATGTTATCTTGAATTTCAAAACGTTTTATTTTTTTTAACTTTATGTATAAAATGTTTCATTTATGATTTAAATTATAATGTTGTGATGGCTGAATTCACCTGTAGTATTTTAAACTATTTATTATTAAGATTATTTTATTATTAATATTGTTATTATTATACACAAACTTGTATAAAATTTCAATATGAAACTATGTGAAAATAATAATGGACTTATCAGTATCAGTAGTATCAATAAATGCATTCCTACTTTTTTCTAGGTTTTAATTTTTTTCAGGGAAAGTTTTGTAGCGTGCATGTGCGCGTTTTTGAAGCGTTTAGCTATGTGTGAAACGTCATATTTTGTCGTGCCAGTGGCGTTGATAGTAAACACGCAAGCTCTTGGTCTCTTCTCACCGTATAAGGGCTCAAGCTATCTGAAGGTTGAGGTGCTGTCTTCTATATCTCTGTGATTGACACTTCCTCAGCTGCCAAGTGCGAAAATACAAGATCCTGAGATGTTACCTGCAGTAGATCCTACAGATTTCATTGCTATATGACTTCCACTCAATTTCCCCAACACCCTGTGGTGTGGATTCATGTTTCTTACATCTCTGTTTATAGAGACATCACATCTATGTCCATTCTGTAAGTTTTGTAATTGCATGCATGATGAATATGTTTGTTGTTTATTCTGAATATGTCTCTAATGGACGCTGGAGGCCGTGAGGATCAAACATTAGAGATGCTTCTCCATCCTGCTCTGCATTAAACTCAGCAGTTCTGGTTATGATAGGGATCACCACCACCAATCACATTAAAGACATACTGAACTTTCTCCGCTTGTTATCTCTTCTCCTTCGCTCTCTTTCTTCTCCTATCTACTCTCTATCCCACTTTCACCCTCGTCAGATCACTGTTCCTCATTAGTGCGCTTGGCTCGCTAACAGTCCCGAAAGCCGCAGGGCTGTAGATGTAGATTAGATAGATCTACCGTGGACTGATCTGTGCTGGGTGCTGGTGAATCTGAGGGAAGATCTGGCACTGATGTCTGCTGTAATCAGCTTAAAAAATCACATCTTACTGCGTTATTACTTTAATGTGAATGTTTCTGGCTTGCGCTTGCTTTCCAAAGTGTTTTACAGGGCATTGCAAAATATATACATTGTTTTTGAAAGAAGTCTGTTGCTCACCAATGAATGAATAGGGTTGTCACAGTACCAAAATTTCAGTAGTTGGTACTAATACCAGTAAAATTGAGCAGTTCTCAGTACCAATTTCGGTACCAGAGCAAAAACTGTTGAATTAAGTACCGTACTTTAAAAAATGTTCAAATGCCTGACCAGTTGTTAAACGTCTTTAATAATTGAGCTACCCAATAAAGTTGGTTTGGGCATAGAATTGAGGAAAATGGAAAAGTTTTTATACTTGTTTCTTTCCGCAGAAGAAAGAGAGGGAGTGTATGCAGCTACACATCGGGATTCTGAGGTGTGAGTTGGAGAGACAGAGGAAGGCACTGACGAGAGAAATGGACTTGATGCAGAAAGAGAGAGCACAGCTTGTAAAAAAAGGTAACCAAATTCACTGATGAGAGATCTGTCCCACTTTGGTCAAAAAACCATCACCATATGTATTCAAAATATATTCTTTCTTCCTCTATACTGTTACACACCAGTGGTTCACATCCCCACACATCTGCAATCAGCCAGCATTCTCTTCCAAAACTGTGTGTCAGACTGAATGTGTTGTGAAACTCTTCATCTTGTTTTTCACTGATGTAACTTCATGCGTGTTCCAGTACTTTGGGGGACCGTATAGAGTTCCATCTGCTAAAATGTATTTCCAGATCTAAAACGGCAGCTCCACATTTTCATGTAAATATATTTCCGTGCCTTGAATTGAGCAAGGCATGTGTTTTACGTCTAAACAGCCTTCATAAAAAAAGTGTCCAGCATCAAGTAAATTTTCCTGTCCTCACTTAAAGTAAAGAAAACAACAAAATTGCAGCCATTAAGAACACATTTGACATGTAGTGATGCATTCGATTGTTACTTGATATCTGCACCTTCCGACCAAAAAACATCGGATGTATAAAAACACAAATGACATTGCTATCATTTGTTTTGCTGGTAAGCGAATAGCAACACGGATCTTTTGCCATGTTTTACACACCTGTCTCTAGCCTGGGAAAACCCAGACAACTTCCGGCAAATTTAGATTTGCTCTGCAAGTAGTCTGGCAAAGAGCTCATTCAAGCCCATTTCTAATCCCTCGAAATCGCGGCACCAATCAGAAACGTTGGGGCGGGCTTTACACGATGACGATTGCTCTGATTGGTTTTAGGTCTATCCAATTGTGCCCAGAGGCATTTGAGCAACGTCCGTTGGTGAAGCGCAGCAACTTTTAAATGCATTATTATATTAAAATTGCAAACACATGAGGCCAGTCTCCATGAAAGACCCACTGGCAGATGAACGTGCTACTACATTTCTCTCCGAAACGGTAGGAAATTAAATTAGATTTAATAGAGGATTTTAACTGTGACAAGATGATTGACAGGGCAGTTTACGTGACAGGATGCACGCGACAGATCTGTCCGATAAAGATGACGAAGTAGTATGTCCCAAAGCTTGCCTACTTTTTTTGCTACACATTCAAAAGTAAATACCTTTTCTTCACAAAAAGAGTACATACTTTTATGGCGTAGTGTAACTTAGGCGAATTGGGACGCAGCATATGGCTTTACACGATGACGATCGCTCTGATTGGTTTTAGGTCTATCCAATTGCGCCCAGAGGCATTTGAGCGACATCCGTTGGTGACGCCCCTTTGGAAATGGGTTATTAATGAAGCTTTGCCAGACCATAACTCAGTTACTACTGAGAATGGTCTGGTTTTAACCAGGCTAACCTGTCTCAGCAAACGTTTCCCAAACCCATTTTATCATCTTGTAATCATGTTATTTAGGCATTTGGATTCAATAATTTGCCTGAATGGGGTTGTTGTTCACCATTATTGTGTAGTTCGCTCTGTTTTTGCCACATTCATCTGGCACATGCATCTTTGTGAAATCAGAGTTGTGAATTTCCATGTTGGGAATCCAACTTAAAGTTGGCATTCCTTTGCTGTCAGAGCTCTTTAGATTTTAATTTGTGTCATGCTGCCCAATCAAAGGACGTGCATTGTTGTACATTGCTTTTCGTCATTGATTTGGACGATTTTTTGTTTAAATTACTATGATGTACTGCCTGATTCGAGCAGTTCATTAGTCATATTTTGTCCTTAACATTCAGTTATTATAATGGCAGATCCTCTTGTAGGAAAAGGGCACTTCTGCGGTTTTGGCCTGTCAAGACCAACAACACCCTGTTTGTTGTGATTTACTGGTCTCATTATTCTTTTATGTTACTTTACACTGCTTCCATCAAAGATCCAGACTGTGCAGGCGGACATTGAACATTCAGAGTTTATTCAAAGCTTAAGTTCCTCACCGCCCCATTCGTCACAGCCTCCTGCCATTCATGTTTGATTTCTGAATCCTGCTCTTTTTATTTGCCAAATGTTGTGCATGGGACGGGAGGTGCGAAGAGGTGAGTTTGATTGATGTGGTTGCTGGTGTTTGGGTAGAGGGTTGGGCTGCATACTGTTGGTTCATAAAGAATACATATACGCACACTTGCACAACCGTAATGATTGAGTGGCCTGGCACTTGCCATCCCATAATGCATTGTGTTCATGACCTCCTAGTGTGTAGAAACAAACAACGGATTTGGGGTTCAGGGAAAGGTCTGTTTTAGATGGATGACGTCTACCCAACAGCCTCTGCCAAGAGGAGCCTGTCCTGACTGGAGCCGAAGGGAGCGGCCCATTCACATTCATTCATTGGAGAATACTTTTTAAGAGCTGAAGAAAAAATTTATTTGAACTAGAGTAAGAGGAAAGGATGATGGCACACTGCTTGACCTCCTACTTCATTCATTCATTCATTCATTCATTGATTTATTACTCTTCTTTCTTTCTTTCTTTCTTTCTTTCTTTCTTTCTTTCTTTCTTTCTTTCTTTCTTTCTTTCTTTCTTTCTTTCTTTCTTTCTTTCTTTCTTTCTTTCTTTCTTTCTTTCTTTCTTTCTTTCTTTCTTTCTTTCTTTCTTTCTTTCTTTCTTTCTCATCACTTACATATTACACACGAATTGGTGAAGAATTCAATGCAAAAAAGATAAAACTACAGAAGAAAAATTCCTGCACCTTACCAAGTGTTTTTTTATTTTTTTATTCTATTATAGTATTTATTAATATATATATTTTTTAGGTAAGTGAGTTTTAGTAATTATGTGCTTTTACCATTTTATTTTTAATATATATATGAAGCATTTATTCAAATTAAAAATAATATTAAGTTTTTAATTTGATTTTTAAAACTTAATTTATTTTTAATTTTGGTTTTAGTAATTTTAGTACTATAGCTTAAACTCACATACTTCAGTTAGTTGCGATACTTTTTTTTTAAAAGTTTGCATTTTTCATCTAATATTTATATTTTATTTTATTTCAATTACTGAAAATGACTTTTATTGTTCTAATTTTAGTTAACACTTGGATGACCTTAATGTTTCATTAAAAATTTTATATTGTATATTTTTGTATATTAACTATGCCACTGGACATGTTTTTGAAATTATATGTGTGAGTTTTTTCTATTTATTGTTAACAGATAATATAATAATATATAATGTTTTAGATTTCTTTGTGAACATCTTTTCAGTAAAAGATGTTCAAAGGGTTATTAGTAGTAAGGAAAAGGGAGAAAAGCGCTCTCTTCTGGGAAAGAGATGAGAAAAACAACAGATTCCAACTTTTTTTCTTTCCCGTCATGTACCTCTCAGTTAATTCCTGCCTTTCCCATTCCCGCTAACAAATCCCCCACACCTAAATTTCATTTAAACACTAATGGTCCTTTAAGCTATTGTCAGTCAGCGCTTATTTACTGTGATACTAACCGGTCCAGCACTCCGTGAAACAGCATGAAAGCCTCCTTGCAAAACTACCGTAGTTTATCCCACTTACAAAGGGAG